>NC_056741.1:934632768-934637768 GCF_019279795.1 Protopterus annectens | reverse complement strand
TCAGCATTAGCATGGATATTCTAAAGGGTGCAAAGTAAAAAACACAACAAATATTTTTTTTTTTCACATATGCAATAAAGTTTAAGCGTAGCTGCATGGGTGTGCCTTTTAATTAGCTATGCTTAGGCCAGCTGAAACAGCAGGATAACTTAAAAAACAATAGACATGCAGCATAAGCATAAGTGCAATAGTATAATGATTAGAGCATTTGCCTTGTATGTAGTCATTCACGGTTTGAGCCCCACCAAAGCCATCTCCCTTTTGTATGTGTAAACATTACAATTTTAATTTATTTGTATATTTATGGAGAAAGTATCTTATTTTTCTCAACCAGAGTAGTGTATTAGGCCCACATGTGAGGTGTCAGTGTAATAAAGTAGTAAAACCCACATATAACCACAAGTGCTCCATACCGTATAGTTACCCAAGAATAAATGTAATTACAACACATTGGAGGACGTCAGGGAAGGTAAATAAATCTATATAATGTAATGAATGATGAATCAGTCCCATACAGGTGGTAGTCCAATAAAATAAAACATAAGCAATGGTAAGCATTGCACAGTTATGCTGACTGGGTGTAAGCATTGTTTTACATATGAATACTAAGCAATGAGTAGCCCAGCTAAGTGGATTTGCCCATTGGTAAGCACTGCTGAACCTGCTACTTTTACCACTGCCAACCTTAGCTAGGCAGGTTTAGATTAGCTCAGCATTTTCAAAACCATCCAATCATGGCAAAGGGTGGGAAATTGACTGTATTTAAACCCCACAGGCAGGAATACAGCTCATAACTGGTTGTAGCTCTCCACTTTAGGCAGTATGGCTGGTGTTGGAGAGGACATGCACTTTCAGGCACAGCACTGGGGGATACAGGAGTCCAGGATCATGGTAGGACTCCTGGTAAGAAACCATGACATCAGACTGCTGCAGGACCAGTACCAGGGCTCCCAATATAAAGCATAAGCCTGGAAAAGTCTCGCCCATGATCTCACCAGTGCCGCTGGTATCCCTTAAACTGGTGAGCAGGTCCAGCAACACTATGCTGATTTGAAACGGAGGAAGAGGGAGCTCATGATACAGTGGGTCCAAGAAGCAAGAGAGAGAGAGGAGATGTCCCAGCATTGTATAAGTATTCGTAGCAATAACTGTTTACCAAAGTCCAGCCTATGTATGTGATGATAGGTATGCATAAATGTTTCTCTGTTTTCATTACAGCTCCAGCTGAGCAGGTGGTGAACCAGGAAACCCATGCCAGTTGGTTGTAAAGGCTGCATCGCAAGGATGGTGAGTAACAATCCTGCTTGTAGTAGTCATACCGAATAAATATAAAAGAGTAAAATGTCATCTGGCAGTATACAAAATGTGTATGGTTTGTACTGAATAAACCAGACAATATGACAGTAATAGTCCCATAAACTTCATATTTAAATAAAAGTGTAACTGCCTGGCAATAAAGTTTTAAATCCTAGAATGGTTGTGTTTAATCTGGTTTTGTATGGTGTGAAATGTTGCATTCACCAAGATCTGATATCTGAATAGTAATGTTGTGTTAACCACTGTTTCCAACACTATGCTACATAAAAATATGTCTAGAATGTCTGTATAACAATGTTGTAATTACAAGGTCAGATTGTACAACCAAGAGAGACCACTCTGATGATATGCAATTTCTTGTATTTTTAGCAGACACAGACATAGTTTGAATCACAGGAGTGGTAGTAAGCTGTATGCATCATTTTAACTAGGATTTTGGGAATATGTGTAGAAACAGGTTGTGTTAACAAACAATCCCCCCATAGGTCTTCCAGGTAAGAGAACTGTAACTGCATGGCAATAAAGGTCTAAATCCTGGACTGGTTGTGTTTACTCTGATATTGTATGGCCTGACATGTTGCATTCACCAATATCTGATATATGAATAGTAATGTTGTGTTAACCACTGTTTCACACACTGTGCTGCATAAAAATGTATGTCTAGGAATGTCTGTATAAGAATGTTGTAATTACAAGGTCAGATTGTACAACCAAGAGAGACTTAGACAGAAAACAATGAAGGAAGCAACAGCAGTTTCCTAATAGCTCACTCTGAGGAAGCGCAACTTGTATTTTTAGCAGATATAGCCATGGTTCAAATCTCAGGAGTGGTATTAAGCTGTATGCATAATTTTAACTAAGATTTTGGGAATATGTGTAGAAACAGTCAGGTAGTGTTAACAAACATTCCACCACAGGCCTTCAAGGTAAGTGAAGTAGAAAGTAGCTATAAGACGGGTTGAATTATACACTGTGTACAAACATACCACTGGCCAAACCAAAGCCATATGGTATTGCAATAATACGTGTAGAGTAATGATTAGAGCAAAGATCATTAAAGTTGTCAGTACTGCAAGGATATACAAGTTGTTAATTTACATCACTCTATCCCTGCACCATATCTGTAACAATGATCTAAACACACAAATCAATGGGTATGTTTCACACCAAACATACTGTTGGGACATATGTCCTATTGTTCAACAAATATTTAAATGTGTTTCTATTAATGTTCCATGTTGAAATACTATCATTGGTGGCCTGTTGCTATCAATGTAACCTGCACGCCATTGTAATGGCCACTGTGGTTCCATATATGCATGTGTTCTAGTTGCTATGCAACTGTTCCAAATCTGTTGTTTTGGCTTAATGGGAATATCTATGCATGCTGTTATAACTAACCTTGGATTGTGTTGACTATTACTAACCCGCATATGTTCTAAAATTGCAACACTATAGGACGTTTGGGAAGGCTGGTCCCAGTGGATGCACCTCTCCCACCTCATCTGACAGTGGCACCAGGCCCCAGCATGTCTGTGTCCCACCCTAGGAACTCCTCCTCTGCTGGTCTTGCACCACCTTCGGGTGGAACCAGCTCAGTGGATGAGACTCATCCTCCCTTGGGAGTGGGTGGAGACAGGATACTGTCACCCGAAGCCATGTCCGGTGATTGGTGCATAGTGAGCTCCGAATGGAGTTTTGAGATCTGCTATGCCAATTTGAGGGCCGCATGGTGCAATTAGAGGGCCAGCCTGCCTTTTCTGCTCAGCCCATGGCACAGCCACCTTTGGGGCCATGAAGGTGCAGTGGTGACTGCCCATGGTTGGGGACCTCAGTCCCACTGTTTCTATTTGGGGCTCATGGGCTTCCGATTTCTAAACACCCCACCCCGTCCAAGGTGTTTACCCCCTTCATGTGTCATATACCACCCCTGTATGCTGTCTTGTCTGTCTTGCCTGTCTTCCTACACAACCTACCTCACCAAATATATCTACTATCCTTCCCCAACATTCCACTCTCACCTTAAAAAAAGGGCAGTCTGTCCCCCCAAAAAATGTTTGCCCCGTATATAGCTGTCCATTTTGCACGTGTCCACTGGACACATGTAATCTGGTCTAATTGGCTTCACAACACATTATCGTTGCCCACATCCCTCTCTCAGGGGGTTGAGTGTCCAAATATACCTCCAAATTCAATGCATATGCAATGCTGTTGCTGTAGAAGAAATGGACAGCTATGGAACTTCCCTACACCCATCCTGCACATCCCTAGCTACTTTCCCTATTGTCTTTCCATCTGCATGCCCCCTTTTCCACCACTTTCACCACTTTCCTATCACCCCTTTTTTCTGTTCTTTTAAAGAAATTAGCGTGGGGGTTAAGCAGGAGTAAGCACTTTTAAGCAGTAGTAAGTGGGATTAAGCCTGTTTGTGTGATGCTAAGCAATGCCTAAACAGATCAAGCACTTTTAAGGCTGTATGTAAGCATATGCAACCAGAAGTTAGCATTGCTTACCACCATGCAAACCCACATACAACTGCTTAAAAGCGCCTTAATCACTTTGCATCAAACAGCCATTGTTCTGCTCAGCAACAAAGTAATCAGCCCTTGCAAGCCTTAAACTCAGAATCATGCACACCAGAACCACAGCAAATTACCACTAAGCCATCTGAGCTGCAAACATGTCTGATGCTTTTTCAAACATATCATGCAGCACAGTCATTCAAAAGTAGGGTAGGACAAATGAATGTGTATATATATATATATATATATATATATATATATATATATATATATATATATATATATATATATATATATATATATATATATATATATATATATATATATATATATATATATATATATATATATATATATATATATATATATATATATATATATATATATATATATATATATAAAAGGAAACACTTTGGAATCACAAAATACTGGAATGTTGAATTTTAGTATCTCGAAACCAAAATGTCGAATCTACAGATGTGCGAAACTGCAGAATATCAAAACACAGAAAAGTCAAACCCACGGTACTCACTGTGCATTAGGTAAGTGTGGTGTTTTTAAAGGACAGCCGCTCCCACAGACTCAAAACACATGTTTATTTCATCACAGTTTGGTGTTTCCTACATTTTAACACCACTCTGGGACTATTTAAAGTTTTTTAGGTATTTTTATACACAATTTCTGACTCTGACCAGATGGGGTCTGGCATCTTGAAATAATTCTGACTGTTTAGTCTGCCTCTAAGTATTCCAGAATGCATTGTTTGTCTCCAAAAAATTGCATCAGATCTGCCACATTTTCCCTATAGCTCCTGTCAGTCCACTAATTTTGCAGGCATTTACTGCTCTGTTATAGTCACCTACTTTTGGTTAAAATTTTATCCTTTTTCAATGACTACTTCAAACACAAGCAGTGCAAATGCTACAGAACAAAACTGAAAAGTGTGTTGTATTGCTCTTTCTTCTTAGAAATGCTAACTTGATTTCTTTTGTGAAGGCTGAAATATAGTTCTTCAAGTTATCTACCCTCCCCCTTCACACCTACCTTCCCTAGCTGTCAAAGAGCTAAGAGTAATTTGACCTATTATCTGCACGTGATTGACAGCTCACAGCAGGTGACCAGACTAATGTACTGTTTTCTTGTCCGCCTTTCCTTCCTTAC
>NC_056741.1:934612768-934627768 GCF_019279795.1 Protopterus annectens | reverse complement strand
GAGTACTCATTTATATGAGTTTGTCGCCATGACATTGGCTATTGGAAGAGCTACACAGCTGCTTTGCATGCAATTAGCAAGTGGGAACCCCAATAGGTGCACAGGCGATCATCTGGTCATGAGCATCTCTTACAAAAGACATGCTGCCACTTATTCAAACCAGTTCTATCAATGTAGTGCACAGGAAGAGAGAGAGAGAGAGATAACAACTGAGACATAAAGTGGAAAATGAGAAGAAAGAAAAAAGCTAAATGGAACATGTAAGCAAGTAATTGAATTTAGCATTTGGTCTGTAATAATGGGAAATATGATTTGGAGGAATATATGTCCCAATAAGACATGCTGTACTAATGTCCTGCTAAACAGCTGCTGTGGCCATAGCATCTGGCCCTCTCTGCAGTGGTAGATATCACAGACATACCTCTCAACTTTACAGATCCTCACAGAATGACCACATTTTACCATCATGTATTTTTGTCTGTGCCTCCTGAGATCTGTACTTTATTGGGAAATAGCTGAGGACTGAAGTCATCAGGTAATGACAAACACTTGAGTCTAACACTCCACATCCTTAAGAATATTCACTGTAATGCTATATGTATCATTCCATGAACTACCTGTGTTTGTAACAGGTATATTTAAAGTCTGTTAATATTTATCCCCCCATCATTTTAGGCATTGTCCAGATGTGATGATCTGAGAGGTTGTGAGGTGGGAACATAGCTCAGGAGCCTGACTCACCTAGGAAAGGACAGCTCATATATGACAACCGAAGGGGTGTCTGTCAAACAGTTGTGACTGTGCCACTGCTAGGCCAGTTAATGGGAAGTTTTCCATATCCATGTTACCTGTGATTATGAGTATGACGCATGCTTGCCTTGTAAAGCTAAGACACCTATAGAGGGCATGTGCATAGTAGAGTACTTTTGCAGACATGTGTCTTGAACTGCATGTGATATATTGACTTAATAACATTCAACTGTACAGTGTTCTGCTGGACAATAAGCACATTTGTGACTGATATCTGTAGTCACATACACATATACCTGTGTTATGTCAGCCAAACCATTGGCAGGTCTGTGAGCAACGACATTGTAACATAATAGCCTACTTATGACTGTCAGACATCTTTTAGGTTATCACAGTGATGTCAAACCCTACTGTACAATCAAAGTACTAATGTATGGTGCAGATATATTGATACAGTATCAATAATGATGTCCCTTTTGACACCCATTTATGTGTGCCATTGCCCAGACATACTGCTGTAACAGTTTGAGAAGCATAATTGAGCAGCAAGACTGTAAATACAGTGTGCCATACTTACATTCAATAGACATGTATACCAGGTATCCCCTGAGCACATGTATGTATGCATATGTTTAGCTGGAAGGCACACAACTAATCACATGGGTTTCAAGCAGCCAGGTAAATAGGTTGTGCATGTTGCACATGTGTGTTATATCAGTGTCACTGCACAGAACAGACATACATGTGAAAAGCTACTAGTGGTTACCTTGCCCTGACACTGGTGTGGGTACTGGAGTAGGCATGATTATCAGGTATTAATCAGAGAAGTGTCCACCTGTGTTATGACCCTCTGTCCATGCCTACCACTGCCAGCTATAGCACCACCTATATATGGTGGATATCACAAGTGTACACACCCCTGTTGGAATGCCAGGTATGTGTGCTGTATGACAATCAGACCACAGAAGATCATTTCATAATGTTTCTCATATTGAATGTGACCCCTAACCTGTCCATTTCCATTGCAATACAATCAAAGGTGTTTTTAGGAGGGATGGCAACTATTGCCAAGTAAAGATGTGCTATGATGTTAGAGTCCAGTCCAGACCAAGACGGATAAATGCTTTAACCATCTCAAGAGGTTTATACAAAAATTTAAGGGTGGACACATTCATTCAACTTGCTTATTGTATTGAGTATTATTTCCATATGTTTTCAGAGACCAGATTGTTATATTTTCAATTGAATTCTACAGGCTATAGGTCACGCTACAGGTGGGAATTGTTATGAAATGAGTTATTGTAATGTCATGTTCCAATTGCACAAATACCAGGCAGTGTATCAAAGGTGTGTACCCTTTATATCCACTGTAGCTATATGAACACAGCAGTACCTGACCTGTATATCCAACCTCCACCAAGGTAGAGTAATCCCCTTTGGTGGACAGCAGTAATACACAAACCACATAATAGGTTGCTACATTGGCTGTACAGGGACACATATATGCAGGCCACAACCTTGAAGCAAGTCCACCTATATCTGAGCAAGCAGGTAAGTTCACAGGTGATGTCCTGTAAAGCTGATTATGACTATGAATTGGAAATATTGTTGTAAGTCTCAGATGAAACAACACAATTCACCCTGTACTGGGGGTAAAGAACACCTCATACACACATGCCATGGATAAAGGCAACCTACATAACACAGGTTAAATGGGAACATCGCTACCCTGTCCACCCCAGTCGTACATTAAGATATGCACATCAACCACACTCTTCTCCACAACAATGGTGAGCATGTCCATATTGCCTACTGATGGCAACAACAGCATATCTCCATGGTGCATAATAACATCAGTGTATGCCTCCTACATGAACTCAGGCATGTGCTCAGAGCTCCATCACACACCACAGTCAAACACAGACCTGCCACCATACACCCACCATCCACATGGAAGATGACCACTGTCAACCCTCTACACAGAAATGAATGGAGGATTGAGGATTATGCAATCAAGTCTCCAACACTGGGGGGAGTAAGATAGCTCAGGGACAGGTGTGTAATGCAAGCTGCTACAGAAATGATAGCTTGGAGGTTTCCGGTGTAGTCTGGATTACTTGCAAGTAATATCCACTGTCAATGTGCATTTTGACAACTGTATGAGGTCTTGTGACATTTTCCTTCTTTTGATATCTTCCAGGTAACATGCAAAGTGCTCACCTACCAGCATTCTCTGCTGGAGAAACAGATATCATCACCCAGTGTCTGACTGAACATTATGCCCTGTCATGTGGACAGAGAGCAGAAGATGTGCAGGAAAGGACTGCCCTGTGGAACAGTGTGGTCCACAGGGTAAATTATGCCAGCCTACACAGCAGAACTTATGTGCATGTTTAGCATCGGGCCAACCTCAAATGTCATGACCAGCATCCCCCATTAGATGGCCATATGGAATGTCCCCCCTAGCAAATGCCTGATACAGCTGTGAGCAATGCCAGATGTGGGAGTCGTGATAGCTTCCAGGGCTGCCAGCACACACATTCATGATAATGCCCTGGGCATTGCACATGACCTAGTTGATGGAGGGGAAGCCCTTGTGCTTTTTGTAGACCCTGCCCCGCTCACCAAGTGGTACTTTGATGTGAATGTGAGTGCAGTCTATAGCACCAACTACTTCAGGGTATTCTGCTATACCGTGGAAGAGATGCATACACGTGGTCAGCACCTTACGGGCAGTGAGGAAATATATGTGCTCAGTGGCATGTTGTGTCATGGCATCCAGGAACTAGTGGAGTACCCTGGATGCTGATGCTTGTGAGACCCCCATGATATCCCCAGTTGGTCTTTGGAAGGTACCTGTGGCTAGTATTCTTAAGCCTAGACATACCTTGGTATCCACTGGGATGGATTCCCATCTATTAGTTCTTATTTATTTTATTTATTTATTTATTTACATTTGTTGACCGGGAGTGTCCGACTGGATGTTTGTCCATTTTCAGCGGAGGCCCGGGGAGAAAAGCTCTACAGTTAAAATAAACAGACAGTAGTTACATTGGATTACATAGCGATTAATAATTTAACATAGCAATTACTTACAACATATTTACAGATGAAGAACATAGTACATCAGTAGACAACTAGAATTGTTATCTGTGAAGTCCATAACAGACATTAACAAATGTTACAATAAGAAGTTTCTGCTGTATAATAAGTGCTAGGCTTATGAGCATCTGAGCTTGCTATAATCAAGGTAGTTAGTGGAGTGGAAAGAAAGGTAGTGTTTGGATGGGGAGGGTGATATTAGGGTGGGAGTTGCAAGGGCATAGACAGCATGTTTTTAGGTGCGCTTTAAGTAAAGTTTTGAAGTGGATGAATGATGATACGGAGGTAATTGTGGGTGGGAGGGAGTTCCATAATTTGGCCATGGTTCAAGAGAATAGTGCTTCACCAGCAGAGTTATTGGCTTTAGTGATCTGCAAGTGATTTTTGTTGCTGGATCTTAGTGGTCTGGTGGTGCGATAGGGTTGGAGTACATTCTGGAGGGATGGGACATTTAGTGGATGGTTTACTAGTTTGTGAGCGAGTGAGAGTTGATACCATTGAAGGAGGTGAGGGAGTTCAAGTCAGCCCAGTTCAGCAAGTGAGAGACAGTGGTGACTACGGTAGGATGCCCCTGTGGCGAATTTGGTGATTTTGTTGCAGCAGGTCTCTAGCTTGTTTAGATTGCATTGCCTTAGGTTGGTATATATTGCAGAGGCATAAAGTAGGGTGGAGATAAGGTGGGAATTTGCTAATGAAATCTTTGCTGCTTTGTTGAGAAGTTGCTTATTTCTGTATAACACTCCTAGTTTTTTGTGGACTTTTTTATTGTCATAGATATGTGAATGTCATATTTTAGTTTATTGTCTATTTCCACTCCTAGCAATTTGGTGTGTTCAGTTGGGTATATAGTGGTGTTGTCTTTTGCTATGATGTTAAAGTGAGAGTTGTTTCGAGTATGTTTGGTGGGCTGGAAGATGAGTAGTTTCGTTTTGTTTGGGTCGAGTATTAATTGGGCATCGGATAACCAAGTTTCAACAGAGGAAAAGGCTTCCTGTGTGACTTTTTGCAGTTTGGGTAGGGACTGGGTTGAGCAGATGATGGCTGAGTCATCTGCGTATTGTATGAGTGTGCCATGTTTGGTGGCAAAGGCTAGATTATTGGTGAAAACAAATAATAGTAGGGGTCCAAGGATGGATCTTTCGGGAACCCCTATGGAGACAGGTAATTGGGGAGATATGTCATTCTGCCATACAATGGATTGTTGGCGGTCAGACGGGTAACTCTGAAACCAGTTGGTGACTGATTGAGAGAAGGATAGATTATTGAGGACAGAGATAAGTTGTTTGTGTGGGACCATGTCAAATGCTTTAGATAGGTCTAGGAAAGTAGCAGAGGAGAGATAGCCATTGTTTTTATGCTGAAGGATAGTGTTAGTAAAGGAGAGTAAGGCAGTGGCAGTGCTATGGTTTGGTCGGAAACCATGCTGAGTATTGGAAAGGAGGTTGTTAGTAAGGAGGTAGTCTGAGACCTGAGAGTGTATGCATCTCTCTAGTATTTTGGAGAGTGGAGAGAGAACAGCTATGGGGCAGTAATTGGTTAGTTCTGTGGAGGGTCCACTTTTGTGGAGGGGAATTATATGTGATAATTTCCACAGTGTGGGAACATAACTTTCTGACAGGGATCGGTTAATCAAGATGGATTCTTGGTAGGCCAGAGCATCAGCTGTGATTTGTAGGTATTCACTTAGGAGGTTGTCTACTGCTAATTTGGTGGAGGAACAATTTGGTGGAAAAATTTCTTTGTGTGAGGCATGGCCAGCACAGCTGAACGATTTGCTGAGAATGTCCCTGTCTACCCTATAGTGCTCTACTATCTCCAGCTCATGTTGGACATGGAAGGTTACCCTGGGTCTGTACACTCTTCCTCTCCTCCTCACCGTGGGTTGGTTGTCAGCATTCTCCCCCTCATCAGTCTCTAGCACATATTGATGGAGTAAAGCAGCAGCAGCCTCTAACATATTTAGTTATTTTTGCCAGTTAAAAATCCCCTGTCTGTGTACACTGGTGGTGTAGAGTTTTTAGGAAAAAACAGTCTGTATGGTGTTTGCATACTTAGTGTGTTGGGCTGCTGTATGTGTAATTGGCTGATTCTGATGCATTCCACCTGCCAGCTATGTTAGTTCTCCATGATTGCCTTCCTACAGCTATTTCCCCTTCCCACTTCATCCCTATTTAAGCCCCGGGGCATGCCGGGTATACCTGGTGCTCAAACTGAAATGTAAACAGTTCTGCTATTTCCTCTGTTTTTTTTTTTTTTTTTATACCCACTGCACGCCGCACACACCTGTTTAGCTAATGTAAGCACTTTTAAGCAGAAATGGCCCTCCCTGTAAGCGAACACATTCTGCATTTCAAGGAATAAGACAATATAGCCTCAGACACACACCCTTCCTTAGCTGTGTTTACCTGAGGGCAAACATGAGCCACAAAGCTCCAATCAGCTTACAGCAAGCATGACACACATCCCTTATGAAGTTATTCAGCTATTATACTTGCGCTGTTGTATTGCTGCACCTACACGGTTGGGTACAAGCTGACACTTTGAGGAAATCTCTGATTCAGTATAACTCCCCTCATTTGCATACCTCAGTGTGTACATCTTTAGTTACTGCACTTAGACGGACACTTTCCCTTGGACAACCAGTGCTCCCTGGTATTGTTTACATTCTGCATGCCATTGACTATATTGGCAAAATGAAGAATTATCTTAAAATTGACTTTTCTTATTATTTTTACATTTTCGGCATGATCCTGTTTGCACACCACTGCCCTAAGCTTAAATGGCCATGATCAGCAAAAAAAAAAGTTTAATTTATAAAACAAATAAACATTTATTAATGCCAGTGGCCTTATATTTGGCCATTGGCATGTGTCTTTGACTGTAATACATGTCTTCCACAAGTTGCCCTGCCTCCGTTTGCTCAGATGCCGAAATGCATTCAGTTACTAACTGAATACATTTCTGTTCTGACAATGTTCCTGCATGGAGTCCGGCCAGCTTCATGGATCACAAAATCACCTCATTTGCAAGTTTTTTACTAGCAAATAAGGTGATTTGCATCCTGCATGGATCTCCATGCAGGAACAGTGTAGGCCCGCTTCTGCACGTGAAAACATCACTTTCCTGGATCACTTGTTGACCATTTTCTGTGCAGAAACTCCTACACTGTTCCTGCATGGGAAATGGCCATTTCTGAATCCCTGGGATTGTCTATGCAATCATGGAGAAGAGATAACAAATGAATTGTCAGTCAGGTTTGTTGTTATACAGTATTACACAGTATATATTATACAGTGTAATATGTTACTGAAACATTCATGCTGAGTGACACAGTTTGCAAAAAATAACAGAAGTGAGACAATGAAGGTAAAGAGAGAAATGAAGAATCAAATATTAAAATTAAAAGGAAAGAAACACAATGATTAAATTTGCTTTTTGTATTATAAGTAAAAGCTAGTCTGACATAACAGTCCTGACTGTACATATCCTTTTGACAGTATTTCTTAGAACAGTTCATCTCATCACAACAGTTCATAATCAGATTATATATAGCA
The DNA here is from genome assembly GCF_019279795.1 of Protopterus annectens. Lineage (NCBI taxonomy): Eukaryota > Metazoa > Chordata > Ceratodontiformes > Protopteridae > Protopterus > Protopterus annectens. The sequence goes on along the minus strand of NC_056741.1, from coordinate 934,620,362 downwards.
GACTTTGTAGTGCTTGCTTTATTTTACTGTTGCATAAGCTAGTTTTGTTTAAAATACTCCATGAATGTAATGTAAGTCTCTGTTACATGCTGCATTACTCTGGTTCAGTAAACTTGATTTTTTTATTAAGGCAAGTTTTCTAATGCATTTCTACAAATGTTTTTTTTTTTTTTTTATTGTCTCTTCCCTTTATGAATTTTGGAGCTATTCCTTAAGAGTCTGCGTGGTGACCATAAGCTTTGGTGATCAGTTTGGAAAGGTAGTCACTTAAACAATAAGGCTGAGATTTATGAAGAATCTTAAACTGTGCAGTGCAAGTACAAGCTAAGTTTGAAACATTTTGCCAAGTATCATGATATTTATACTGCAATTCAACACACTGATTTTCTGGTCTTGCCAGGATATATACAATGGCATTTAATAGCAATGCATACCCTAGTATAAATACATTAAACTCACTTCCATATGTACATATAGACTTACAATCAAATGTGTGAAATCCACCTTGCTGTCAGTCAGAAGGTTGAGGGTAAAGGTGCAAAAGGGCAAAACTGTGACTGAAAATCCTGTCAACTCTGAAATGTTGACACATAGCTCACATTTGCAGTTTTGAGTGTCACTGTTTTCAATTGGATTGCACTACAGGGAGGATCTTGTGAAGTACCCTTTTCCTGATTGTAGTGCAATCTCAGAGTTAGACTATTTAATTAGCATGGGGGTTTCCCCCCTGCAATTCAGTAGAAGTCTGTATGACTTGTCAACAGTATTTTTTCCAGATGGTGAGTGACACAGAAGTTGTAAAATGTCAATTTTTGCCTTTTGAATGACTCAACATTCTAAGCAGTCGGCTTGACAGTTTCCTCTGTTCTGGTTTGGGGATATGAACATTCATGGTTAGGGTTTGCATTAGTTTGATAGTAAACTATATATATATATATATATATATATATATATATATATATGTATATATATATATATATATATATATATATATCTAACTATATGTATATCTATATATATATATATATATATATATATATATATAGAGAGAGAGAGAGCGAAGGAGAGAGAAAGAGAGAGAGATAAATATATATATAGTGTTAGAAAAATATGTATTAATGTGTGTGCTTAATGCTAATTAGAAACTAAAAGAGTTAACACGTTTTTCATTCTATTTTATTTACACTATTTTACATACAGCTTAGTTTTATATGAGACTAAAAGATGCTTTTGAAACTGCAGTGTGCTTTCTGAAACTTGCAAGATGCCCTCTGACCTACTAACTGCTAGCACAACAAAATTCATGTTTATGCCTTTTGGAAATGTACTTGAAAAACAGGTGATTATCTGCTAGGTCAGGAAGCAATGAATGAACAATGCTATATTCTATAATGTTATGATTTTCAACAATTAGCTCTGTTCGTGGTATGAGAACGTGCACAGCTGCAGAAGGAAGAGATAAAGGCAGACAAAGAACTGTTGGAGAAATGAACTGCAATCTATACTTGCTTTGTGATCAAATTAGCCGTAGTACCTTGAATGGTAACATTGCATATATCTAACCGGTGGTAGCCAAGGCCACGTTGTTTTTCTTAGGAAGTTTCTCATAAAAATTGATAGTACAATCAGAAAAGCATGAAAACAACTGCTATGTAATGATGATGTTAAAACTTGTGATCTGCTACGTCAGCTTGGTAGGCAATGTCTTATTAGAAAATGTATAAAAATGCTGGTATTTCCTGATGATTCTAGTTAGACAAACTCTGTTTTAGCACATTTTTGTCTCCTTGCTGCAAGATTAAAGTGCCTTAACCTGAACCTACCGTGTATTGATCAATTTTAAAGTATATTTTTCTTTTAACATATAGCTACCTCTACAGCTACATCCATCCATACATACAGATTTAGCCTTTAGTTAAGTCGACAGTCTTTAAAGTCAGCATCAGTTTTGTCAACACACATTGGTTTATAAAACAGATGGTTGATAGTTGAGCAAGGTCACATATTCCCCAGGATTGGGGAATTTGCCCTACCCAAGTATTGTGTGATCTCAGAATTCAAATATATAATTATCTAAGTTGTGGGGCACAGCTCCACCATCATGGCTTATGTGTGTTAGGGGATGGCTTGCCCAGTGCCAAAAGCAATGTTTCTAAGTTGCATGCTCCAAGGTTATTCTTCAGAGCATGTGCAATATCGTGTCAGTGTTATTTGTTTGTTTGCTTATTTAGTATCAACATTAAGCATTTTGAAATGTGGGTGTCTCTTTTTAAGTATACCAACACACACGCACACACACACACACACACACACACACACACACACACACACACACACACACACACACACACCACACACACACATTGGATATAAAAAGTGCACACACTCCTGTTAAAATGCCAGGTTTTTGTGATATAAAAAAATGAGACCACAATAAATAATTTCAAAACTTTTCCCATAGTCACAATAACAGTAATAACATACAGTATAACAGTATTTACAATACAGATTCATCATATACATAGTCACAATAACAGTAATAACATACAGTATAACAATAATCACAATACAGATTCATCCTCTACATAGTCACAGTAACAGTAATAACATCCATTATAACAGTAATCACATGCAGTGTCATCTGATACATAGTCACAGTAACAGTAATAACATACAGTATAACAGTAATCACAATACAGATTTATCCTATACATAGTCGCTGTAACAGTAACATACAGTATAACAGTAATCACATGCAGTGTCATCCTCACAGTAACAGTAATAACATACAGTATAACAATAATCACAATACAGATTCATCCTATGCATAGTCACAGTAACAGTAATAAGATACATTATAACAGTAATCACATACAGTTTCATCCCATACGTAGTCACAGTAACAGTAGTAGCATACAGTATAACAATAATCTTAATGCAGTTTCATTCTATACATAGTCACAGTAATAGTAATAACATACAATATGACAGTAATCCTAATAAAGTTTCATCCTATTTATAGTCACAGTAATAACATACAGTATAACACTAATCCCACTGCAGTTTCATCCTATACATAGTCACAGTGACAGTAATAACATACAGTATAACAGTAATCACAATACAGATTTATCCTATACATAGTCACAGTAACAGTAATAACATACAGTATAACAGTAATCACATGCAGTGTCATCCTATACATAGTCACAGTAACAGTAATATACATTATAACAGTAATCACATACAGTATAACAATAATCACAATACAGAGTCATCCTATACATAGTCACAATAACAGTAATAACATACAGTATAACAGTAATCACAATACAGTTTCATCCTATATATACTCACAGTAACAGTAATATACATTATAACAGTAATAACATACAGTATAACAATAATCACAATACAGAGTCATCCTATACATAGTCTCAATAACAGTAATAACATACAGTATAACAGTAATCACAATATAGATTCATCCTATACATAGTCACTGTAAATGTAATAACAAACAGTATAACAGTAATCACAATACATATTCATCCTATACATAGTCACAGTAACAGTAATAACATACAGTATAACAATAATCACAATACAGAGTCATCCTATACATAGTCACAGTAACAGTAATAACATACAGTATAACAGTAATCACAATACAGATTCATCCTTTACATAGTCACTGTAACAGTAGTAACATACAGTATAACAGTAATCACATGCAGTGTCATCCTATACATAGTCACAGTAACAGTAAAATACAGTATAACAGTAATCACATACAGTTTCATCCCATACATAGTCACAGTAACAGTAGTAGCATACAGTATAACAATAATCTTAATGCAGTTTCATCCTATACATAGTCAGAGTAATAGTAATAACATACAATATGACATTAATCCTAATACAGTTTAATCCTATACATTTTCACAGTGACAGTAATACCATACAGTATAACAGTAATCACAATACAGTTTTATCATATACATAGTCACAGTAACAGCAGTAACATACATTATAACAGTGATCATATACAGTTTCATCCTATACATAGTCACAATAACAGTAATAACATACTTTATAACTGTAATCACAATGCAGTTTCATCCTATACATAGTCACAGTAACAGTAATAACATACAGTATAACAATAATCACAATACAGTTTCATTCTATGCATATTGATACTAACAGTAGTAACTTACATTATAACAGTAATCATATACAGTTTCATCCTATACATAGTCACAGTGACAGTAGTAACATACAGTATAACAGTAATCATAATACAGTTTTATCCTATACATAGTCACAGTAACAGCAGTAACATACATTATAACAGTAATCATATACAGTTTTATCCTATACATAGTCACAATAACAGTAATAATATACTTTATAACTGCAATCACAATGCAGTTTCATCCTATACATAGTCACAGTAATAGTAATAACATACAGTATAGCAATAATCACAATACAGTTTAATCTATACATAGTCACAGTAGAGTTTCTTACAGTAGTGAAGCAAGAGGCATGTTCAGCAATAAAAAATGCAACATCGCTTTTGGATCAGAGATTTTTAGTATAGCATATTTTAAGGAACAAATGCAGGAGAATAAAAACAGTTGAACAGATTAATAGGAAGGAGGGGTTAGTTGAAGCAGAGGAGAGAAGTATATTAAGTTGGGTGAGTGAAAGTGAAATCCAAGAGTTTAATAGATAGCTCTTTAATGTTTTTATAAACAGTTTGAGATATAAGTTGATATTAAAAATAGTGGCAGTTTGTTCCACACATTGGCGACTGAGTGGTTGTAGAGAAGTTTGCCAATTATTTTGTTTGGTTTGTTGATCTGCAGGAGGAGCTGGTCTGTGCTGTAGAGTGTATGGTTATGAATATAGGCAGTGATGACAGTTTAGTGAGCAGGACGGGAGTGTGGCTAGTTTAAGATGGAGTGATTCAAGTGTAGTTGAGGCAGAAGGAATTGACAGCACAGTTCTAGCCACTGTAGAGTTTTTAGAGATAGGCAGTGGTGTGAGCTATAGGGTTGATGAATAGCAAATTGAGCAATTTTACTGTATGTGAGTTTTGGTTTAGTCAAAAGATTTCTCTGAAGATTAGTAAGGGCTGAGGCAGCATGTAGCATGGTGGGTAATATATAGGCTTGTGCTAGACAGAGTTTAGATTCACTTATTAGAAATTTTTTGTTTCTATAGAGTAGGCCCAGTTCTTGGTGAGTCATTTTAATGCAGTTTTGCATGTGAAGATCGAATTTTAGTTGATCATCAGTAATGACCCCTAATATGTAGTTTAGTGTGGGATTCAACCTTGATAGTGGTGCTATTAAGGAAGGAGATAGTGAAGGTAGATTTGATGTGTTGGAGAGATTTAGGAAGGAAGAGGAGGAGTTTGCATTTTATTTGGGTTGAGCAGGAGTTGGTTGGATGTTAGCCATTTATTGACTTAGTGAAGAGATTCTTTTGTATGGGCAGTAGGTGGGGGAGATTGTCAGAGGAGGAAACTATTGTACAGTCATAAGCATATTGTATTATACAGGCATGAGGACAGGAGAGATAGAGGTTGTTAGTGAAAATGTTAAATAGTAGGGGTCCAAGGATGGAGTTTTAGTGACCCCCGGTTTGGACTGGGAGAAAAGGTGAAAAAACAGAGAGCCATCTTACAGACTGAAGTCTATTGGAGAGGTAACTAGAGAACAAGCCAGGAGCAGAGTTGGCGAGATTAAGGCTAGATAATTTGAACAGAAGCAGTTTGTGCAAAACAGTGTCAAAGGCCCTTGAGAGGTGAAGGAATAGACATGAGACTAATTTATTGTTGGCTTGAGATCTAGAAATAGACTACATGATATTAGTGTGGTGGATATACTGTGATTAGACCAAAAGCCATGTTGGGTAGGAGTGAGGAGATTTTCTTGTAGCAGATAAGCAAGGATCTGTTTATGAATGTATTTTTCAAAAATCTTTGATAAGGGAGATAGAATAACAATAGGCCTGAAATTAGAGGGGTCAGTGGAGTTTCCTCCTTTATGGAGTGGAATAACATAGAATTTCTTCCACGTATCAGGAACTATGTTCTTTTTTTTAATTTCTCCAGATCATTTGGGTTTCTAATAACATGGCAGGAATGGACTCCATTCCTATGTCAAAGTACAATTAAAGTTCATGAAATGAGTATGGTTTCAATCTTTAAAATCAGTCAAAAATGCTCTTCACAGCACCTGCAATGTGCCCAATAATGACTCCTTCAGCAACTTGTATGGGGTTACATGTACTGGTAACATATCTAAATACGATTGTAGATTCTTTTTCATAAGACACATTGCTCTCCTACTATTGGAACTGTCTTGGTATCTTTCTTCCACATTGCTCTCATTTCTGCCTGCAAGTCTTGATATTTTATGACTTTGTGTCTCTCTGTACGCAAGACACTGTAGTCATTGGGTGTAGCAATTTCAAGGATCAATGCTTCTTTGGTCTCTTGTGGTAGAATTTTATCTGTTATCAATTTAGCTGCACAGTAATATATCCTGTTTACTTCTGATATATTACATGGATCTCTATGGACAGTCATAATTATGTTATTTTGTATTGATCTATTGATTAGAAAGGAGATGGAATATGGAATAGATTTTGCTGCTAGTTTAAGGAAAAGGGGTGTTAAGTTATCGGCAAAAGGGGAACATATTTTGAGTTTACTGAGAAGTGATCTGATATAAGCAGTGGATACAGGCTTAAGAGAGAGAAGGAGGTTATATGGGTGGATGGAGGGTGTAGAGGGGGAGGTACTTGTGTCTTTTTTTAGATAATTTCTGAATTGAGTCAATGAAGAAGTTAAGAAGTGTAGCAGTGTCTAAGAAAGAGCTATTGGGAAAGGGATTTGGTGCAGAGGGCTTACCTGGGAGTATCAGCTTGTTGACAGTATTCCAGATTATTTGGGGGTTAGAGTGGGGGGGGTTCTGGTGGTATTAGACAAAAGCTTTTTTTTTCTCAAAGTTGACTTGTTTTTTAGTTAAATTACATAGTTCTCTGTAGGACTAAAAATTGGAAGGAGATTTGTTTTTTTCCCAGTTTTCCAGACATTATCCCTGTTGTGCTTGAGGGAGTGAGTGTCTTGAGTTATCCAGGGAGCAAAGTCGGATTTAATCTAATTTTCCTGATGGGGGCCAGGGAGTTTAGAGTGTTAAGAAATATGCTGAATTTTAGAACAGCTTTTTCTAGCGAGAGGTCATGGAGGAGGGACCAGTTAATAGAGGAGAGTATATGAATAAAAGTGACAGGCTTGAAGTCTGAAAGTTTGCAACACTCTTTGCATTGATGACAGTTGGACAATTGGGGGGAGTTTCTATTGAAAGAGGTAGCGAGGTGGTCACTTAGGGAATCAGGGAGTGTGAAGAAGTTGGGGTAGAGGTGAGGGTTGGAGGTAAGGATCCAGTCAAGTGTAGTGCCAGTATCAGAATGTTTATTAAGGCAAAGGGACAGTGATTAGTTGGGAGAAGCGATAAAAGTTAATGCTGGCATTTTGAGAGTCAGAGGATATAGCATTACAATCAATGTTAACATT
>NC_056741.1:934462768-934607768 GCF_019279795.1 Protopterus annectens | reverse complement strand
TAAAAAGCAACAGAGATCTTGCGTTCTCCATTGCTGTAAAAAAAGACTTATACTAATGGAAAAAGTCCGGGTAACCGGACCTTTTTACATTAGTATAAGTCTGATTTACAACGTGCATGATGACCAATCAGCGTGCACATTTTGGAATATTAATGGGGGGGTCGTTGTATAATAAAGCTTTTTTTACCTGGTTCCCTTAGCTATATGTCAACAAATATACACCTAAGAGTTATGCTTCTCCTTGTTTCTTTCTCATTTTAGAATTATCATAATCATATTTAACCCCCCACCCAACATTACATCTGTCTCCAAAAGCAACCATTGTTAACCCAGATTATTTCTTTACACCAAGTAGAAGTGTGAGCAAATGAAGAACTCATAACAAAATTTTCTTAAGCAATTTGTTAGCACACTGCTGGGGTAGCAAAAAGTTACTGCATGGTAGTCATGATTCCAGACTATTTAACCTTGATAGAGAGGATTATAACTGGGTTTACGATCACAGCCAACTTACTTTGTGTTCAAACACATGCACACATAGTTTGTGTGCATGTGTGTGTTTGTGTGCGTGTGTGTGTGTGTGTGTGTGTGTGTGTGTGTGTGTGTGTGTGTGTGTGTGTGTGTGTGTGTGTGTGTGTGTGTGTATGTGTGTATAGCAACTAGGAGTCAGAAAAAATAATACATGTAAAATTTCAAGCAAATATGACTCAAGATAAATTTACAGAATACAGGAAAAAAATCAAATCTGTTTATCTCTGAATGACTAATTAGACATTTGATTACATGAGTTCTACGCATACCATGACCAAATCTTAAGGATAGAGCTAAAATGATCCTTTGGTGACTGTGAAAAAAAATCTGCTCTTCCAAGTATTCAGAAATATCATTAATGCAGCTGTCTCCATGACATTACGTGTCAAATTCTGAAATATGTTTCTGACTTTGAATTGATTGACTGCCCATATGCTGGAGAAGCCAAATGACACTGAAAAATCAATGATGAAGTCTTCGGCTATTCACCTCTCTCAGGTATACGTTTTTGTGTGTATTTGTGTGTATGTGTGTGTTTGCATTTCGAGTGCCCACATTTCAATAGGGAGCCCATAATATTTTTTGTCTGTCCTTGCATGCCAAATTAGGTGTTATACAATTTGAGTAATAGCGACTGTTTGACTGCAGACTATAGTTGCCTTTTGAAAACATTTAACTGACTCTTTCATAAAATAATTTTATGTGACACATTTTTCATTAACTTTGCATTTAAGTAATTTTGAAATTCTAAAGTAATATTTTAACTACAAAATACATAAAAATCCTATTCTGAACTCAAAATAACTCACATTTTTTTCCTTTTCAGCACAACATGAGGCTCCTTTTACTATGTGTTGCATCCTTTATACAGCTGTTTGGTAAGTGTGCTTTACTCGGCTTGAATTGTATATGTTTTTTTTTTTTTTTTATTTCAATTTTGCATTTTCTTTCAAGTGTTGTCCAATGGACATCTCACATGCTCTCAGATTAATCTATTAAAGTATGTCTTTTCCTTTGTTAAAACAAAATGCAACTTTGGTTGTCAACTTCAACAGGAACAAAACATTTGAAAGAATGTTTCATAATAAACCATGTCTCCAGATTTAATAAAAGGTATATAGTAACATTGAGGGAAAAGATACATATCTATTTTTATGCAAAAGAATTGAAAGGAATATTAATGCAAATAGAATAAAACTGAATACAGACAAGACAGTGGTCATGGTAGCAAAAAGGGAAAATCACCCCCTCACACATACACACACAAACACACACATGCATCGCACTCACACATGCGCACAGACACACACATTCATGCACACAGACACACACACATTCGTGCACACACCTATGCAGACCTGACCTTGCCTGTGTTCACGATTCTGTAACATAATACCGAATATAAACTGATACCACTGTGAGAGTAAACACATCACACTAATCACACACTCCTAATGCATCCAGTTCAGACAACAGATTTACATTTCTTCATGTCCTGAGTCACTAACCACCTTAATTTCCAATGTGTCTGAAGAATAATATATTTCTGGGTACCTCGATTGAAAGAGTAGAAGACAGCCATGCACCGCTTCCATCTGCCTTATAAAAGGCTGTATAAGCAGTAAGGGTTTATGGCACAATTGTTATTACAGTAGCACAATCAGGTCATCTGATTCTGTACCACAAGCTAGCCAAAACATTAGTACTATTTCTTTTTCCACCCCATACACTACAGGTGCAGCATGGTGGCTCGGTGGTAAGCTCTCTGCCTCATAGTCCCAGGGTTTAGTCTTAACTTCTTATCGCTGTCAATGTGAAGTCTGTGTGCTTCGTCTGTTTCTGCTTTCATTGGATACTCCTGCCCCTCCCTCTGTCCAAAAACATGCTCATCAACTGACTGCACTATGTCCATATATTCAGCTGTCCATATATCTTAATGTATAGTTAAAGACTAATAGATGGAAATATATAATCATATATAGCAACAAAGCAGTTGGTCAAATAGAATTTGACTGAATTGCAAATCATTCAAAAAGAAAATAATTGAAAATCCATTTGTTTGAAAACTCTTATCAATTACAAATCATATAAAACTAAAGAAGTTGTATAGCAGGCAACTAGAACTACGTAAAAAAGTATATGGATGTCTATCTGACTTATTATCAGAAAGGGGTTGGGGTTATCTAAAGAAAGTATAGAAAAACATGACTTGCAGTGCAGCTTTTTTACTACAACAAAACTGATTCACTGTGTGTAATCTTTCGATTTTTTCCACAATTGTGTGACAATTGAGTTAGAATATTTGTCAGGATGTTTGGTTGGTGCTTGCAAAAAGAAAAAAAAATTGTGAAACTTTTCCCTTGATAGAACACATTTTCAATTAAATCTGTTTTCAATTAATTTTATTAATTATTTGTGATTAAAAGTGATTGAATGAAAAGCCATGTAATACCACCCCCTACACACACACACACACACACACACACACACACACACACACACACACACACACACACACACACATTATTCTTGACCTTGTGTCCCTTGCTTGAAGAGTGTCTAGGGAGCAACCCAATTATCTGGTAAGTGAAGGATAAATAAATAAATGGTCAGTGATGACTATCCAGCAACAGCGTCCTCAACCATTCTTTGTGTTTTCATTTGGAATATATGCTTATCTGTTTCTTTGCTAAGGTTACATATAATGTTGATTTACATGTTTTCATTTGGAATATATGTTTATCTGTTTCTTTGCTAAGGTTGCATATAATGTTGATGTATGCATTCCCTATTCAGCCTTGTAATATTTTTTTCTTATAAACTTCTCTTACTAAAAATCAGATTGTCAGCTTCTTGTTTGCATCCATCTTTTCTAGTCTGAATATCCTAATTACATACATTAATCCTGTGACAAGGTCTATCCTCCCAAAATATATTTTCAAATATTAAATTACAATATCTTGCACTTCCTTTTGATACAACTCACTTTTACTGAAATAAGGTTTATTCTTGTTCTGGAGTCATAGTAATGTTTCCATTTATTTATTTCTTTTAAGAAGAGAAGATGCTTATTTTCTTTAATTTCTCAGCATTCTGCCTTCAACCACTTGCCCGTCACTGCGTCAGTCCTCAGCTACCATTAGTATGCACTTCTTTTTTATATAGGTTCATTGGTTCATACGTACTTATTAAGCTATTGATCTGTGAGCATCTTAAGAAGCCTAGCCTTACATTCCAGTGGTAGTTTTTGCCCTTGTGTCTTTCACATAACACAGAGATAGATCAAACAAGGATATATAGGAGCAATTACACAGATTCAATATACATGAAAGAAAGAGATTCTAAATGAGGATGGGGTTATGGTTACCCATCCATTTGTCCAAATTACATATGAATTCAGTATGTGAAGAATTTGATTTATGTGTGTGTGTGGGGGGGGGGGGGGCTTCCATAGAAGTGGTGTTGTCTGTGATACAAACCTATCCCTCCAACATAATGTATTTATTTTGCAAAAGAGAGTGAAAGCCCTTGAATGACAGGTGATAAGGCTGTTGGAGGAGGTAGAGTCACCCATACCTACTTACTGGGTTCTATTTGTGGGCTAATTTGCTATCCAAAGTGTTACATAGAGACTGACATTTAGCTGGAAGAGCTAGAGCTTATCTATGATACCTGAGTGTGGGTTTATGTTGAACACTTTGGTGAGGTCTAGACATGCAAAGTCCTCTGTTTTCCCTTGTCCATTACTTCAGTAACATTTTCAAAGACGTTGACTGGGTTAAGTAGGCAAGACTTACATTTTATGAATCTGTACTGGCTTTGATTGATAGTGCATAGGTTGCATATATCCTTATTTATTAATTGCATAATTATCCTTTCCATAGCCTTACAGATGAGAATAGTCAAGCTTAAGCATTTGTAATTACCCAGGTCCATTGAACCGCCACCTTTGTGCAAGAAAATTACCGTTGCTCTCCTCCATTCATCTTGCATGAAGCCTATTTTGAGGCTAATACTGAGTAGTTTATGTATGGGGTCAGAGAAGTCAAACTGAGCAGTAGACAGCCTGGTGTGTTACCTGGTCCCATTAACATAGAGTTCTTAGCCTTAGACAGCTCCTTGAAAATTTATTTTTTGGGAACTTTGGGTATTATAGGTGTGGGTATAGATATGTGAGTTGAGAATACTGGATAGGAGAGAGGATGAAGTTTAAGCTAAATTTGTCCACTAGTAGATTGGCTATGTCCTCTGGGTCCAAGTCTGTGATGCCATTGGCTATTAGCTCTGCATAGCACTGGGCACTGTTTCTGTGTGTTTTAACACAATAAAAAAAGGTTTTGTGGTTATCCTTCACTTGGATGGTTGTTTTTACCTTATATATGTCTTCGGTTGATGTGATCACAGCCTGGAGTTCCTTGTTCAGTTCAGCAAGAGATTTTTTGGCACCTAGAAAGTTTGTTTTTTTAAGTGCAATAAGGTTGTTTTTCTTTTATTATAGATCCTGTTTATATTTCAATACAATCATAGCAATTTATTTTTAAATTTGGCATTGTATTTATTTCTGAGGGGAAGAGATGCATAAATGCAGGTAATTATATGTGCATAGAATTTGGCAGGGAGGGACTCCACATAAGCAGTGGGGTCATCAAGATGGAAGGGGCTTTTGAATTTAACCAGGTCATCGTTCCATTTTAGTGGATTAGCCTTTGCATAATTTCTGAAAACTGAAGGATTTGACGATGGCTTTTGGTACTATTTCTGTAGTGAATATGATTGACTTGTAGACTGATTTGATCAGGGAGGAGGAGGCTACAACTGGTGGGGGCAAAGCTGTTCCTTAATGGTAAGGAACAGGTCCAGGTTTTTATCATCCTTGTTTGGGATATGGATTAACTGGTTCAGGGAATTGGTATTAATGAAATCCAGAAATCTCTGGGCATACCAATTTTAGGATGTATATGCATCTCAGTTTATGGAAGGGTAGTTGAAGTCTCCAAGGAGAATGGTGTTCAGCTTAATACACAAGGACTGCATACTAGCTAGGTAGGAGGAATTGGTTGAAGGGAACATGGAAGTCCTTTAGTTAGCTATGACATAAGTTGTTTTTTTTACCAGTGAGTTGGATATGGAGAGGCTGTAGGTCATTATCTTTTCTAACAAATCATCTGGAGATAAAGTGTTATTTTTTAGGATTGCAACTAAACCATCACCTTTCATGCCTTTATCTAATGTGGTGAGACTGAACATGTGATAGCCACTGAAACCAGATACTATCTGAGTGCTTTCAATGGTCTTGAACCAGGTTTTTATGATAATGCATATATTGATGTTTTCCACTGTAAGGAATACTTTTAGGGAGTTGGGTTTTTTTAATATTTTAATTGAAATTTGTATACATAGAATAATACATCTGCATAACAAGACAAATACCTATTTACTTAAATTACTATATCAATTACTGCTTTTGTGTTTATTAAATTCATTAAAGAGACAAACATTGTAAACCTATCATAGAACATAGATTGATGCCTCTCTATTATTCAGTTCAAATGCATGCATTAATTATATTCTGTGGTTATTTTGTTTGTTTTCTTCTAAATAATATACAATTCTTTATGACACAACAGTATGACACAACAGTAACAGTATTTATAGATTCTGTAAATGAAGGCATGATCTCATTTTTCTTTGTAGTCATTTTTCTGGATTCTCTTAATAGGTTGCAGAATAGTGGGACTTGAAACAAGCACAAGGGAACTGGAACAATTAACACCACCAAAAGCTTAGGAGTTATATAAATTGATTAAACTCAAAAGCTTATATGAAACTTTCACTTTTTTCTCCTCTGAAAGGTTGTACAACTTTGCAGTCATAAACCATATGGTGTCAATCTAGTTTAAGGAGTTACACCTCCAACAATCAATATCTTCCTGTTTGTATTTAATTTCAGTTCTGCAGGGAGTTGCAATTAATCTATGTAGAAATCCCACAGAGATTAATCTCCAAAATAAATACGATGTATTTTCTTTTTGGGGAGAATATTACAATAATTTTTACTTATTCTAATTAAACACCAAGCAAATGTTTGGAGACTGCAATCCCAGTAGTTATTTTGAAATTAATTTTAAAGTTCTTAATTATTTTATATATTTTGGATAGATATGATCTCCATATCTTACCAGGTTCCATTATTAAGTCAAGAGTGGGTGGATGTTTTTTAATTATGTATTACAATAAATTAACTTTAAAGACTAAAGCTCATCTGTCGATTTGTACTATAAGCCAAATCATAGTTACTCATTAAATATTCTGTATTAAACAAATTGGTCTCTTTAAGCATTTGATTCCAAAACATCAAGTCCCCATTTTTAAACTTAGAATTTTTTGAGGCTATCTATGTACTCAGGTGTAAATACTATATGAAATAATGTGAAACATCATGCTTTCATCACTGGGACTTTACATATAAAAATTCTAAATGCTTTAATATCTTGTTTATGTAAGTTGAATCTTGGATTACACGTGTTTTGAATAAATACTTTTTAACAGCCGCTTCATGTTATTATTCAGTATTTGCATATGTTTCTTAATGATTTTTTAATTTATTTAACTAAATCATTTTCATGCATTTCTTTCCAATTTGCTGATTAATCAGAATTTAACCATAAAGCTACTATTTTAGTAACTGATGTTAATCCATACATTTCTATGTCAAGAAATCTTATTTCACCATCTGTCCATTCTTTTACATTATGTATCAAAGCTATTTTAAGTTTATTTTGGGTAAATAAGACCTTTAGACAAATCTCAATAAATTGTTTAATATATTTTTTGGAAAGAATAAAAGAAGTTGTCTACATAATGCAGATTACTTTATGTAATAGAGCTTGAGTTTAATCAAATTGTGTATGTTCCATAGAAAAGAACAGTTAATCAGTTTATTTATTATTGCTTTAATTTTGTCTAAATTTGTTTTATAATTTATTGCTGCTATTTCTTTAAATTGCATGTGAGTGAGGCAGGCATAAGGGTTAAGCTCTTTAACTAACAGCTGAAATGTACAGCATTTGATTCTGATCTCTAGTTATTGAGAAGGCTTGTAATATTCTGGAGACTCATAGCCTAATATTTACTTATTCCAGAGACCACACCATATCTGGAAAAGGCTCCCCATCCATGTGGAGCAGAGTTCATCCTTAACCCAATTCAAGAATAACTTGGAGAAATAGATGAGGAACAGGAAATTAATCCCTGGATTGGCACCAATGTCTCTAATGGAAACAAGCAGCCCATAAGTGGTTAATTTCCCAGACCCCTGTTTACACTTATCAAGGGTAACAGAACTTGTCAGAAATTTGGGATGCATGAATAGGGATAAAAAGGCCTTTTTGGTTTTAGCTTAGTAAACACCTATGAAACCCTAAATATGTAATTAATTTTCCATTTAAATTCACTATTAGTTTCTAGCAGATAATTTAACACATTGTTAATTAGTAAGGTGTTCATTTTATTCTAACTGATATTTAGATATGAAAACAATTTAAATAATTTAAATTGCTTTATATTTATTAATGAGAAATCAGCCTTACCTATTGATAATATTATATCATTGGCAAGAAACTGAATTTTTGAAGCATATAGAATACTTATTTTAAATCCAGATATTTACTTTCTAAATTGTATGTCATTGGCTAATGGCCTAATAGCTAAATCAAATAATAAAGACAACCTTGTTTTACCATATGAGAATTGATTTTGAGAAACTATGATTGATATATATAAAATTATGTAGAAATGTATTTCTAATACTTTACTTAATATGACCAGTTTACAAAAAAGAGAAGGCTTTACCTAGATCCATGCTAATGAAAGATAGTTCTCATGTATTGTTAGAGTAAACCAATAAAGCAATAATTTGCTTTATGTTATTATTTTGATGTCATTATGGGTTTGTGTATTTAAGATAAAGGCAGTGTGGTAATCCACTATTAATATATGGCACTATGGTGCAGCATTAGCATTGTTGCCTCACAGCAAGAGGTTCTCCAGTTTGATTGTCAGCTGGACTGCCTTCTGTGCTTAGTCTGCATGTCCTCCCTGTGTTCATATGGGGTGCTCTCATTTCCCCCATGTTACAAAGACATGCATCTGGAGTGTTTCTCTCTGGGCCTTCTCTGAAAATTGGCTTTGTTCAAAGTTGGACTTTCGTGGTAAACAAAATGTTAAATAAATAATATACGTAGTACATATTTAGTCTGGCAAGCATTGAGATAAAAAAAAAAAACTGTAATCAGCATTTAGTAATGATATAAGTCTAGAAAAAGAGCATAGAAATAGATGTTTATCTTGTTTAAATATAGGAGAAATTGCTGAGTATGTCCATGATGGAAGTATGTTAATTATTGCTTTATTTATTTATTTATTTATTTTACATTTGTTAACCGGGATAGTTTGACTGGACACAGGTCCATTTTCACCGGAGGCCCGGGGAGAAAAGCTCCACATGTGGATAGTTACATAACAGTTAAACAGTGGCAGTTTTATACAGTCACATATAGATACCAGTACAGAATTATAGGATTATATGCAAACTTGGAATACATACATACTTAAACTTAACATTGTAGTTTTCTTGTTCGAACTTAGACATTTTTAGTGGTACAAGGCTAAATAAGGTAGCATGTCATTCAGTAGTACAATACATATGAGAATGAGACTAAGTCTGAAACATTGACTATTTTACAGACAGCCTGGTAGTGAAGAGAGTGGTAAGTTGGTTAGTCAGGGTTGGTACAGGGGCGCAGCCAGTGATTTTTTAGGAATTTTTTGAGAGATGTTTTAAATTGGTTAATAGTCTGGTTTGCTGTAAGTTCAGCAGAGAGCTGATTCCAGATTGTTCCAACAGAGTTGCAAAACAATGAGTCACCTTCTGAGTTTTTAGATTTAACAGTTTGTGCCAGTATTTTGTCAGAAGAGCAGAGAGTTTTTAGGTTACTCTAAGGAGTAATTATATTTTTGAGTATGGGTGTGCTTTCGGGCTGATGGAGGACTTTGTGTGCTATTATTAATTGATTATACTGGATTTGAGAGGGAAACTCTAGCCAGCCTAGAGATTGTAGGTTAATACAGTGGTGGGTTCTATATGCTGAGCCTGTGGCAAATCTGGCTATGGTGTTGATAATTTTCAGACAATTATTGCAGAATGATCTTCCCCAAAACTTGAATCTGCAGCTACATACAAACAACTGCAATAAAAATACAGCATCTAGAAAACAGGCATTCCTTTGCTTTTTTGAGCTAGTATCTGGTCACAGACAGAAACAAAACTTTGTGAGGTGGTTTGTGTGTGAAAAGTGAAAATAATTATTCAGTCTGAATTGTTCTTAAGGCATTCATTAAAAAAAATAAAACACATTTACCTCTCAGATCTCCTATGTTTTTTAAGCATACTTCTAACTCCTTAACTCATTCTATCTCATAAATTCTTACACTATTCCCTTTCATTCTTTCCACTTTTTACTCTCAATAGGTTTACTATCATTTTACTGAATCACACTCTGTCAAATCCAACTTGCACAAAGTCCATAAACTGAACGATAAAATGACGAACACCAATATTTCTGACTGATAAAACCCACCCCCTTCTCAACCCATTAGCACTTGTCCTGACTGGTAGGGAGTTTTGAATTTGGTATTTATTTCAGGTATATCAGAATTTGGCATTTCGACTTTTCGCGGAAGTGAGTTGATGATAAGATGACTTGACGGAGTGTGATTCAGTGAAATGAAAGTAAACGATAAAAATGACAAACACCAATATTTCTGTCTGATAAAACCCACCCCCTTCTCGACCCATTAGCACTTGTCCTGAGTGGTAGGGAGTTTTGAATTTGGTATTTATTTCAGGTATACCAGAATTTGGCATTTCGACTTTTTGCGGAAGTGAGTCGCTGATAAGATGACTTGACCGAGTGTGATTCAGAGAAATGAGAGTAAACCCTCTCAATACACTATTTAGACTACTCTGCCTCTCTCCTAACAATCCTTACACTATGTATCCTCTGTTTATCTAAAAATTATTTTGTATCTTCTGTACATATTGTTCAATAATGTTATAGCATTTCTGTATCATTTATTTTTCTCTTCTGTTTGACATAAGTTCCATGGTAAAAGTATTCATTTTTGGCTACTTAGAAAATATGTAACTATACAATTATTACACCTTTGTTCATCTACTGATTAACTATTACACCATTATCAACATTTTGAACATATGTATAGGTGTATGTATGTACTGTATAATTTTCATTTTTGTACCATTGGTGGTCTTCATATTGATTACTGCCGCAGTAGTCTTAGCTATATGGATTATGTATTGCCAAGGCTATAATGTCTAGCCAGCTTACAAAGCTTTATGGTGGCTTACACACACCCAAACTGTGAAGCAGCTTGAGCTGAGCTGACTAAAAGACAAATGTGGGTGCAAAGCCCTTCAGAGCTTTACTGCCACTGAATAGTATCCTCATCTGAGTCATTTGAAGATTGACTGTCAGCTTTTGCTTTCCTTTGCTAGGCAGATAAATTCCCTTTGGGGATAATACCTTCCATTTTCATAAATTTATTACAGAGCCGTGGTGGTACAGCGGTAGCATTGTTGCCTCACAGCAAGAGGTTCTCCTGTTCAATTCTCGGCTGGACTGCCTTCTGTGTGGAGTCTGCATGTCCTCCCCATGGTCGAGTGGCCTCTGAAAAGACATGTGTGAATGGGCGTGCCTTCACTGAAGGTTGGGCATCAGGCTGGCAACTTGGCACCATAAAAATCAATTGCCAATCATGAGCGGACCAGAGTTCCGCTGTGGCGACCCCTAACCGGGAAAAGCTGAAAAGACAAACATTCTATTCTTATTACCTTCCTCTTCTAGAAGGTGATTTTAAAGCTAGGAGTGTTGTGTTTTAATGAACTGTCTTAAGACTTTAATGTTCTTTTAAATGGAGCATTTGTTTTGCTTTTTTTTTGTCAGTTTCACAGCAGGGTAAATTAATGAACACATTTTTTGTGGAGAAAATGTCTTTATTTTTCCATTCTGGGGCTGCCATGACATTTTAAATTTCTTTTTATTGTGTTCTTTGTTTTTGTCAAAAAAAGTAACTTTTGTGCATTGGTAGTTTTGCCACCATTTGATGCTTATCTTCCCTGGGAAGGAGTCACCATTTTCGTCTTGAACATGGAACAGATTGCCAGTCCTACAGTCAGCTTTCTTCTAGTCATAAAAAGAAAAAGTTAAGCAAACAGCTTTTGCCAACACAGCAAGTATTATTTTGCCTCAGCTACAGGTGGGTGATTCTGCTGTGACCATTTGTTGTACCACAGAACATTCATTTTTTACTCCCGATCCCTTTGGTGTAGCACCTACAGTCACTATGACTTGGGATTAGCCAAGTCCTTTGGAACTGTTTGAGTCCCCTTAAGGGAGAACCAGACTTGTTGGTCCTGGAAGAAGGAACAGGGGAGTGTTCCCTGCTATGTTAGAATGCTGTGCCCATCTCTGGGGATGCACTGGTTGCCTTTAGTAACATGGCTGGCTTCCTTTTTCCTGCAAAAGAAAAAAAAACAGAAAATCAAGCATGTATCTACTCCTCCTCAAATGTGTTTGGATAGGAGTAGTTTCCTGGGACTGGATCAAAGTTTAATTCAGGCTGTTGATCCTTCTTGTAAAGTAGTTTCTGGTAAAAGAAAGAGGGCTTCCTCTTTTCCTGAAGAGATTCAAGATTCTGAATTTAAACAGGAATGTTCAAGAAATTGTCTTCCTACAAATCCAAGTTTGGCATAAAACAGAATTCAGGTAAACAGACAAGTAAGAAAAAGTGGCAAGGGGATTTCAGAAACTAGTCTCAAACCTCTGAAAACCAAGGATAGTCTCAATGACTGTTCAAAAGACCTTGACACCCCCTTTCACCCTGGACCCTTTTCTCTTCCAGAAAGTCTGAATCTCCATTTGTCAACAGATTGTTTCAGACGCATGTGTTCTGATAATCATTCATTAGGGTTACAGATGGCAGTGGAGAGAATTTGCCCTTTTCAAGGGGTTATTTCTCACCCTGCTGAACAAATTATTTTGTTCTCAAATATTCTTCATCACTTGCTATGTCAAGGAAATAAAGAACCAGTTCCTCCTTCCCATATGGGGAAGAGGAGGTTTTATTCAAGGATGGCCCTAGTGCCAAAGAATGAAAATGCTTGAAGACCAGTTTTGGATCTTTCTTTCCAAAAGCTGTTTGTGATAATGTTCATATTCAAAATTATGTCACTGTACAACCTGTTACCTCTTCTTCCTTTT
This sequence comes from Protopterus annectens, assembly GCF_019279795.1. Taxonomy (NCBI): domain Eukaryota; kingdom Metazoa; phylum Chordata; order Ceratodontiformes; family Protopteridae; genus Protopterus; species Protopterus annectens. The sequence continues at coordinate 934,594,899 of NC_056741.1, read as the reverse complement.
TCAAGATTCCTGGTAGCAATAGACTTAACAGATGCTTATCATCACATATTTAATCATCCAGACTTCTGACATTTCTTAAGATATTGTGTTCCTCAATCACATTATCAGTTCTCTTCCTTACCATTTGGACTATTCACTGCACCCAAGAGTATTCACAAAGTGACTAGCTCCAGTTACAGCTCATTGTACGCTACAGGGTGTCCACGTTTTTCCATATTTAGATGATTTGGTCATCCCTGCAGAGTGTTTTTCAAAATGCTAGGACTCTCTCTATTGGGTGAAAGATCTCTTGCACAAGCTGAGATTGCAAGAGAACATTCAAAAGTCTTTCTTGACTCCCTCACACAGGATTGTGTTCCTAGGAAGCCAGCTTGACACCACAGTTCAAAGAGCTTTTCTTCTACTGGAAAAAAATAGATTATTTAAATTTATTTCTAAGGTTTTCCACTTAGACTTTGGTCACTGTGAGGGAATACCTCATGATTTTGGGTCATGTGGAATCTATGATTCTCATGATACTACAGGCAAGACTCTACATGAGGAAGACACAATGATATCTGAAGTTTGTTTGGTGTCAGCATCAACACCCTTTGTCTTTCACATTTCAGTACTGCAGTTTGTCAGAAGAGAAATATTTTGCTAGAAGCAACACATATCCATGAATTCAGGTCGCCCCTTATCCATCCCAGTTTCAAAGCAGTTAATCAGCACAGATGCTTCAGACTTCCTTTGTGGAGCAGTCTCAGGAGGGATTAAAGTGCAGGGGTTGTAGGACACCAAAGACAGATGCAAGGACATAAATATCAATGAGTTGTTTGTACTGATCAAGGCACGCAACTCTTTGAATCGTCTTTGATCTCCAGGAGCTCTTCAAATGGTTGCAGAGAATACCACAGTCATGTGGTATATTAACGAGCAAGGAAGAACCAGGTCAGCCCACCTTTGCAGACTAGTCATTTAGCTTGAGATATAGCTTCACAGCAGAATCTCACTCTACAGGCATTCTGCATTCCATCAGAGCAAAAATGTGTCGGACAAGCCGATCAGGAGCAGAGCAGACCTTCAATAATGGAAACGAGATTGGGGGTCTTCTAAGATTTGATACATGTGTGGTGAGTTCCTCAAGTAGACCTCTTTCCTCTTCCCTGATCAATCAACTGGCAAAATCTGTTCCTGGACTCCATGCAAGAAGGCCTGGAAGACAGATGTCATTTCATTTCTTTTCTTTTCTACTTTTTGTACAGAAATGTTTCTGTATTCCTTTCTACCCTTTCCACAAATATCCATGGTACTTCTGAAAATTCAGAAGGAATCCCACACAATCATTGTGGTAACTCCCTTTTGGCCAGACAACTGTGGTTCTCCCTTCTTTTGGAAATGGCCAGGGGCAATTACCACAAGCTTTCTCACAGAATGGATCTACTGACACAAGAACAGCTGTGTGTGATACACCATGACATAAATCATATTCAACTGAATGCGTTGATGATAGGGTCTTAATTCCTTTTAGACACTTATTTTTGAGGAAGTGCCACAGGTACTAATGGACGCAAGAAAGTTTACTACTAGAAATTAATATATTAGCAAACTAAAATGGTTTTCTATTTAGTGCCAACAACATATCCAGTACTTATTCAAGGCTAGTTTATCTCTGGTTTTACAATATTTATGTGAGTAACTATCCTACAGCCTTTTTTACTCCTGTATCAAGGTTCATTTATTGGTCATCTCAGCATGGCTACCCATGGAACCTCCTCTTTTGAGATGGTCTCATGTCAAAACGCTCTTGAAATGGGTTTTCCATAAGAGACATCCAAGTAAACCAGTGTCCCCTGCCTAGGATCTTAATTTTGTCTTAGAGAAGCTAACACATGCTCAATTTGAACTAGCTAATCTGGCTAAGTTAAGGTTCTTAACATGGAAAACAGTTTTACTGATTGCTCTGACCTCTGCAAGAAGGGTATCTGTGTTGCAAGTTCTTATGGTGAGTCAACCGTTACTCATTTTCCACAGGAACAGGATTTAATTGAGAACTAATCCTTTTATTATGTCTTGCTTTTCTTTAGGCCAAACTATCCATCTCCCCATTTTCTTTCCTGAACCTAAAAATGAGGGGGAAAAAGATACTCCATACTTAGGATGTCCACAAACAACATACGTACTATCTTGATAGTACTAAATCTTTCAGATCATTGGATCAATTATTCATTTTTTGTGAAGGTAAGAAAAAGGAACAACCTGTGTCAAAACAGACTATTTCTAAATGGTTGTCCCCCTATATTTTTGCTCCTGATTCTCTGGCTTCCTCTCTGAAGAAGTGGTTAGTGGTTAATAAAGGGCTGCTCTCCCATTTCAGTTACTATCGTCTCTCAGTCCATCTCATTGCCCTGCAACTGCACACAGTATTTAATTTACTGCATAAGTAACTAAAACAGTCACTAGAATAATTAGTCTATCAATTTGTACCCAGTTCTAATACTCTGCCCCTGCACTTCATGTTTTAACAAATATTCATCACACTAATCACTTTAAACTGCCTAGTTTTAATTAGATTTTTTTTTCTTTTTTTTTCAGAGCATAACCACTTTCGTTTTAGCAGCTTACTAATAGATTTTTGAAGACTGCCATGATCAAGTTCGAGATCCAACCTGCTCCATTTGTCCTCACTATGCTCAAGTTCATTCCACTCCCCAATCTGACTCACATTTCTCACCAACCCCTATGACATAATTGAACATTACACTAGTTAATTTAAACCATCACATTATAACATTTAACCACCCATAGAAACTTAAGCATATTTTAAACCTTATTACTGAATAACATTTGCTAAAGTCTTCCTCCCATATCATTATAATTAATTCACTCAACATGCTACTTTTTTCCTGTTTAACCTCATTGCTAATAATCCTTAGCTTCACTACAACACTGTCTGACAAAATGTCCACACACTGTTATACATCAGCAACCTCCACCACCAACCTTGCTTACAAACAAAATTATTACTCTAATATCTGTCCTCAGCTATTTCTTTATACTCTCCCATACATCAAGAGCCCCTGAATAGCAACTAGTATATCCATCAAACTAAACTTTATACCCTTAACTCCAACCCCCTGTACAAAAATATGACTCATTATACACATATCTTATCTTCATCCTATTACAGAGTGGAGATGTACACCCAAACCCAAGGCCAAACACAAATTCCAACAAAAAATGACATCAAAAGCCTAAATTTAATTATTTCAAACCTAATAAGAACATGTAACAAGATAACCCCTCAGCATGCCTGGACAGAACAAAAAAAAAAAAAAAACACCAGACATACTAACCCTAACAGAAACTTGGCTACACCCCAACATAAAAGGTACATAAATTACACCTCCCAACTATACCATTTATAGAATAGATAGACTAAAAAAGAAAGGTGGAGGGATAGCCCTTATATATCCTTCCATACTCAACATTACTCCCTATGCAAAGAGTACACCTACCTTTTCCAGTGCTGATATCCTAATAGTGTCCCTGAACTTCAACAATAAAAAAAAAATCTGTATCACTGTAGTTTACATCCCACCTGGAAACAACATACCTGTCCTGGAAGGTATACTACCTTGGACATCACAAACTATCAAGCAAGAAACAGTCATCCTAGGTGACATGAATATCAACTGGCATTCTATCACAACAGACTCTCCCATCACTAGTATTAACTTGAAAGGCTTTACACAACTAATCAAAAGCCCAACATGATATAATAAAGACTTCACTTGCCATTCTACTTTGGATTGGACTCTAGTATCTCAACCCAAAAACTTCAACTCAGGCACACTGTCACTCTCATTTAGTTACCATCTTCCCAAATATGCCATCAGAGCCAGTACCCAACTTTCAAAAACACGCTCACTGAAATCGGTTAGCAATGCAACTAAACCTAGTCAATAAATACATAATGATTCACTCCATAAAATAAACTGGACACCCCCAAAGCTACTACCTCTCAATGATGCTGTCCAATATTTCAATACTACCTTCTCAAAACTACTTGATAGTAGCCCCTGTACAGACAAAAAGGGTTAAAAAATATAACCCCATGGATAACCAACAACTGTATTAACCTGATGAAACAAAGAGTCCTAGCCTATAACACATGGAAACAAAATAAAACTCAACAACATTTTTTGTCTTTTAAAACACTCTGCAATAGTGTAACCAAACTAGCAGACAAAAGCAAAAACCCCTACTACTCACACGTTCAGCTACAACATAAACGCAACCCCGAAAAATTCTGGCAGTCAATATCAGCCTTTCTCAATCCAAGTATAAGCAAACTCCACTCCCCTTCACCAAATGCCCCCCATCACTAACAGCAGAAGAATTTAATAAATGTTTCATAAAATCCATAGCTGACCTATTGACTATTAACAACACAAAACCCCCCTGCACTTAGTCTCTAAATCTAACACAAATAACTCCCCACCATCTAACTCAGACCACACCAATAACAACAAACATAACCAATGCAAAGTAACCAGACTTCTTTTTCCTTTCAGTCTATAACCACTTCAACAATAAAAAATACTGCTCAAATTAACACCCTACACCACATCCTCAGATAATCTCCCACCACAATACCTAAAACTTGCCGCAGACTTGGTCACTTATCCAATCAGCATTATCATAAATAGATCTCTCTGAATCTATAGTCCCCTCCATATGGAAACTATTGTACATAACACCAATACATAAAGGAGGAAACTCCACTGAAATATCCAGCTTTTGTTCCATATCAATATTATCTCCTATATCCAAAATTCTTGAAGGGTATATCCACCAACAGTTAATGAAATACCTACTACAGGGCAACTTACTTATTCAAACTCAGCATGGCTTCTGGCCTGGACACAGCACATCCTCAGCTCTAATATCTTTATAATCAGCATAAATAGGGTCAGTGATTAAGGATACCTAGTATTCTCCATGTTCCTAGACCTCTCTAAAGCCTTTGTTGCTGTCTCACACCCCTAACTCCTTGATAACTTTGTCCCAATCTAGGTTGCTCCACTACCACTGTACAGTGGTTTCAAAGCTATGTGCAAGACCAGAAGCAACCCATCAAATGGTCTAACCAACTCTCCCCCTTTCTACATAACAATACAGGAGTTCCCCAAGGCTCCATCTTAGGACCCTAGTGTTTAATATATTCACCAATAACTTATATACCTCCTTTTCCCCTGGAATGCTGATTCAGTATGCAAACGTTTCCACCTTAATCTGCACCTCTCGGCTCTCACATTCTCCCAGAGCTACTCAACAATACTCTAAAATCATTCACTGCTATTGAATCATAGCTCACAGATGCCCATCTTTTTCTGAATCGCCAGAAAAACATACTTATACTCTCTCACCTCAAAAACACCACCCTCAGCTCTGACCAACTTAGCATCCACTCAGCTGAAAGCACTATCATCGAAACAGTACAAGAAACAAAATTACTAGGTGCAATTATTGATAACAAACTCACCTTTGAACTTCATATCCAGCAAAACATAAAGAAAATCCACAAGAAACTAGGACTCCTCTAGATAAATAGGTTAATAGGTTCATAAATAGACAATTCCTTACCACATCAACCAAGATTACCCTAACAAAACCTTTCCTTTTCCCCCGCCTATTTTATGGTTCTTGTATACTGACCAATCTTTAAAACTGCACAAGACAAAAATGGAACAATGCTATAACAAAGTCACAAAGCTCATCACAAACTCCCATACACACCACTGTAAACCACTACAGGAACTAAATTGTCTTGAACTCTCCTACCAATTAACTACTACACACAACCTAATCTACAAACCAACTGCCTGTCCTGACCTAGATAAGCTTGTCGAACACTATATACCAAGCAGTCCACTCAGATCAGAAGATAAAAACTTATTAGAAATCTCTGAACCTTCTTAACAACCAGGTCAATCTCTATGCTCATACACAGTTTCTAAACTATGGAATTCTCTCCCACCAAACAACAGGTCAACCCCATGTCTACCACTCTTTAAAGCCTCTAAGTCTTGGCTCTGCACATGTTAATCCCATTCTATCACTGCTTCTTCTACCCACCCCCTTTATTCTAGTCAGTCTTTTGCTTCTCAAGTAATCTACTGTCAATACATAGTAATGTTTTAGAAGTTAAGCAAAACACTAAGCAACTGTGCACCTTTGCTTTCAAGTTTAACCTGCCTACAATGTATTATGTAAAGACTTAACAAACATTTCATTGTAAAAATTGTAACTGATCTGTTTATATATACCTAAGTGTCTAAATGTGGAGCTTTTCTTCCCAGGCCTCAGCTGAAAACAGGTTATGTGACCTAGTCAGACTATCCCAGTTAACAAATGTCAAATAAGTAAAATAAATATTGTTATACTCACCATGACAAATCTATTCCCAGCAGGGCCAAGGCCCACTCTACCAGGGCTTTGGCTCCTTCTATGGCTTTTTAGAAAGGGTTGGATTCTAGAAATATTCTAGAAGCTGCTACTTAGTCCTCTGTACACATTTTTACAAAGCACTATAAGCTTGATTCCTTTTCAAGGTCTAGATCAGACTTTGCTGGGATCATTCTCCAGGGGCTCCTGTACCCTTCTCCTACCAACCTCCAAATATAGTTAGCTATGGTAATCTCCTCATATAGCTAAGGCTACTGCGGCAGTGATCAAAAGAAAGAACATGGTACAGTTGTGTAAGTTGAACTTTGCACAACAGTAGATGCTCAAATGATTACTGCTGCAATAGTCATCCCCTCCCTCCACCCTCATTTATTTATTTTTTTAATGCAATGGCATGGAGACTTATTGTTTGTTATTTAGCATTGTCTTTTTGCACTCAGCCTCCCTTTCTCTACTGGCAGGAAAGCTCTTAAGGAGTTCTCATACAAACATGCCGTTTTAGTCAGCTCAGCTTGACTCCCTGACAGTCTGGGCACATAGATGGTGCTATGAAGCTTTAGAAGTTGGCCAGCTTTAAATCCTTGGCAGGATATAATCCATATAGCTAAGGCTACTGCAGGAGTAATCATTTGATTATTCAAACATCTACTTTTATGGTAAGTTCAACTTATACAGCTGTATATTACATGTTTCTAACATGTGCAAGTGTTAGTGGAACATTCCTTTCTGGGACTCTGCTGAAAATCTTGATTCAAATCAACATTTATTTTTTTGTTTGTTTTTGGTATTGTATGTGTTTGCTGCTTTAACAGAATGTTATTTATCCAGGATACTGTGTTTGATTATTGGGATTTTGAATTTTTGCTTTCCTTGAGGTGTGGTGAATACTTGGAAAAAATATAAGCACAGTGAGTGTAAACAAAGTGGGACTATGAAATCCCTACAGGCTCAGTCAGACACACACACACACACACACACACACACACACACACACACACACACACACACACACACACACACACAATAGCTAGGAAGACTGTTTATTTTTTTCCAAAAGTCAGATTTTCAGTCTCAAAAATAACTAACTTGGTTAAAATAAATAAATGAACGGTATTTTGGCATTCCAGGATTTTTTTTGTACAGCTAACAAACTTTCTGAAGAAAATAAATAAAATAAAAAATGATAAAAAATAAATATTATTAAATATATATTATTAAATTATGAAAATAATGTTTAACTCATCAGTGTTATCCTGACAGATGGAAATGTAATGGTGTTGAAGCTTCCATGATGCACATTTCCATTTTAGTGTGTTGAGAGTTTTCGTTCATGAGAAGTTTCAAAACTTGCATGCATTTTGAGCTTTATTCTCCAATACTTTATTTTCAATGATCTCTTTATATGTAGTTATATACGTTTACTTATTTTCAGGTTATCCATATCTGCTTGTACTATATGAGAGGTACATTGGGCAAGATTACTGTGCATGAATACAAAGCAATTGTTCCTGACTAGAGACTTGTATTTTCTTTTTTGTTACTAAATTCACCCAAAAATCATCCTTTGAACATGAATCATCACTTATGTATTGAAACCTTCTTATGCAAAAATAGTACACTTAAGTAACTATTACAATGTTTTTCATTTACAAAATCATACACACTGACGGCTTCTGCCATGATGCATTTTAGCATTATCATGCCACACAAGATATAATTGAAATGGTGTTGCCATGTTCTTCACTACATATGTCATGGAATATCTAATGTGTAACTGAAATTATTTGTTTGAGAAATATATGAACAATGTGCTTACCTCTGGATGACCATATTCATGAGTAGATCATCACATGTAATGCACATTTAACTGGAATGAATAATAAAGAAATAAATGTAGTTCAACATCTTAAATATGACAGATTATACATAAGATTCAAAGAATTTTTGTATAATTGCTTACTGCACAGTTTAGTGTGCTGCATTTCTTTGTTTGGAGTTGGGCATATGATGTGTACTTTCAAAACAGGAAATCTTCCAGGTGAGCAACTTGCAAATATTTAATAAAGTTTTCAGGAAGAGCTTTGATGGACTGAACTTTATTCATAAAATCACCACAGATGATTTACATGTGCAGCCTCTTGAAACTCTCTGCGCATGCAGCTATCCTAAAAGTGGGGATTTTGACCGCTGCATACATACTGGGTCTCTAGAATGTCCCCATTCCCCCATTCTGATTATGTAACATCTGATTTAGTCTTAGAACAAGAAACTGTACACTGACTTTGTTTCTTAAGTCAGACACAAGGAAACTTGCACATACATGTTCCAGATATAAGTATTGTGGGCCGAATGATCATAGAACTCTTCTTTTGTATAGGAAGAAGCAAAATGCTGGAATGACCTCAACAATATTTATGCAATGATCATTTCAGGAAAAAGTATTCCCCTATATTTATAACATCACACTGAGCAGATATGACAGTCCCCCCAAAAAAGAACTAAAGTAGCATTAATCATTGAAATAGATATAAGCAAGTGTTGTGTAACTAGCCACAAAGTTATAAAATTAGCAGTCTTTGTAAGCAGAGCAATGTGAAAGAAACAGACCCAAACAGTTCCAATAGCAGTAGGAGCACATGACTAATAAAAAAAAGAATTTATAAGCATACGTAGGAGGAACATGACCAATAAAAAAATTTCTAAGTATACTTAAATATACTACGAAGACGTAACCACATTAGAAGTTCAGAAGGAAACACTTCTAAATACATTGCGGGTGCTAAGAAGAACACTCTTGGCAAATGTCATCATTCTTGCCACATTATTAGAAACGTAAAACATTTGGAGAAATCAAAAAAGAGTACTATGATTTGCTAGCATTCTGTATACTCAGATGACTGAGTTTGGGCAGAACAGAAATAGGATGCAAACAATAACCTGAGCTTTCACTTTACCTGCATTAAAACTATACTGTAGCAACACTTTACATAATTTATTACATACTCTCTCTGCATCTACTGACCACGGCTAAAATTAGTTGTATTTAAGAGTGGTGTTGTTTCCAAGTGGGTGTAGCTGTTAACTAAAAATATTTGCAACTGCTTTTAAACTGACTCATTTAACACTGCCAGTCTGTTATTGTGAGATGGTTGCTACGAAGTCTGCAAAGGGAATGTTCTCTCACTTTCACGTTTCATTTAAGATCACTTCACCTTCATAAAAGCATCTGAAGTCTCATACTGCCAAGCTGCAATTCCAGGAAACTGTTTATGCTTCACTTACTAATTCATATTTTACTCTGTTGTATTTAAGCAATTTAATTTAAAGTAAAAAATAGTATGCAAAAGTTAAAATGGGTTTATTATGTATTTCTGGTAAGATCTTTCAGATTTTTTTTTGCAATGGATGTGGAAATTATATTTTTGTTTCAGGTTTAAACAATAACTTCATTAAGCTATTATGCTTTTCTGGTTTTCCAAGTATAAGGAACATGTGGTGTTTTTTATTATCATTACTTCCCTAAATATATTTATTTTCATCTGACCAGAAAGATGTATTTGCTGTAAATGTGAAATGAATTATGATGTTCTTCTCTGTTTTCAACTAGCTAATCTCATGCTGCAGTGGAAATCATCTCAAGTTGAATAATGCTGAGTATAATATATCTATTACTGCTGCTTTGAATTATTTAACCCTTTTATGTGCATGTTTTGCCCCTGCTGGTGTGGCGATGATATGGTTGACTCAGTCTTACATGCAATCTGTAGGGCACAGTGAAAGGGAAAGTCCTGATGGAGGTGTACATGGCTTCCAAAGAACAGACTGATTTTGGGCCTGCATTATTCCAGGCATCAATTGGAGATGTCCTGTAAAAAAGAAGGCTTTTTGTCTGTCCAGGTGGGATTTGTGCAACAGGCAATCAGCAAACTATGATCTTGCATGGGGGTGATAAAAGTGCATTCCAACTTATTGAATCACTAAGAAGGCCTTAGCTTCACTTTGTTGTGAACTATAGCAGATTCATTTAGGTAGGAGGCAATTACTGAAGCACATAAGAAGGGGTTATTCTTATCCATGATAGTGATATACCAGTCTGAATATGAGCTGTGCCTGAAAGAACCTTCAAGAGCTCATGTTATGGCAGTTTTGTAAAAATACATATGTGTTTAACTTTTCAATGTGCTTTAAGACATTCCAAAGTCGCAGAACTTGTTTAGAACACTTTAATTACTATCATTTTTATCCTTTGAAGTCCTTTCTAAATGTTACTGTTTGTAAATATCCTTTATTAACCTGTGTTTTATTTATAAAATGCATTTCTCGTTTGCTAGATATTGAAATAAAGATTACTTGATAGACTTGTTTTATGGACTATATTTATGGGCTGCTGAGTTTACAAGGATGTAAACACAAACACTGACAGAGTTATAAACATAAATACTCACACAACACACGTATACAAACACATACACACACACACACACGCACACACACACACACACACACACACACACACACACACACACACACACACACACACACACACACACTGCTTTACAACAAATTAATAAGTCCTAAGCACTTAATGACCACTGTCTTGAAGTGAAGGACTTGAGCATCTTACAGTTTTCACAGGGTGCTGCTCAGGCTGAGAGTTATTTTTATTTATTTTTATTTTTATTTTTATTTTACATTTGTTGACCGGGTAAGTCCGACTGGAATCAAAGTCCATTTTCAGCGGAGGCCCGGGGAGATAAGCTCCAGACATAATACAAGAACGAAAAAGCAGTTGAGAAAAAAGAAAACATTGATTATATATAGTATTATGATTTTAGTTATAGGTGTAGCTAAAAAGGGAAAACAGGTAGAAGTACATCCAGTCAGTCAGTATTACAAATTTCCATATTGAGGTAGTAGTAGATAAACAATATCCAATTAGATAAGTAATTACATACATTATGCTGATTTAGTCAGGCTTGTCACAGTGGCATAGCCATTTTAGTCAGGCTTGTCACAGTGGCATATCCATTTTAGTTCCAGATGTTGTTTAATTGAGGCTTTAAATAGGTCTGGGGAGGAGAGCATGGTAATGGCACCTGGTAGTTTGTTCCAGGTTCTGCTTACAGAATTAGCAAATAGGGCCATGCCAGCAGCATTGTTAATTCTAGTTGTTTGTATTTGTAACTTATTGGATGAACGTAGCAGTCTTGTGTTTTTATGGAAGAGGATGTAGTTACTAAGGGCTGGAGTGTTATTGGGGTTCTTTAGGATTTTATTAGCGAATATTAGAAAGTTGTAGTTGACGAGATTGGGAAATTCCAACCATCCGAGCTGTTTGAGGTTAATGCAGTGGTGGGTTCTAAAGGAGAGCGTGTAGCAAACCTGGCGATATGGTTATAGCAGGTGGAAAGTCTATTTAGTTCAGATTTACTTATGTTTGCTAGAAGGGGAGAGGCATATAGGAGTGTTGAGAGTAGGTGTGAGCGTGCTATGGCTATTTTAGCTATGGGGGTAAGGAAGGTTTTAACTCTGTAGAGTGATTCAAGTTTTCTGTTGATGGTTTTGATTGTCTGGCTTACATGGAGGTCAAATTTTAAGTAATTGTCTATAGTGACCCCAAGTAGTTTGGTGTTGGGGACCGGGAAAATGACTGTCCCATCGTTTGCTTGTATGGTAAAAGAGTAGGGTATAGACCTTTGTGATGGTGGAAATATGAGCATTTTGTTTTTTTTGGATTAAGTAGTAGGCAACGATTGGATAGCCAGTTTTCTATAACAGTAAAAGTAGCCTGAGTATCCATTTTTAGGTCATCTGGAGATGTGGCAGAGCAGATCAAGGTGGAGTCATCAGCATATTGGATACAGCTGATGTTTGGTATGATAGTAGGGAGATCATTAATAAAGATAGAAAACAGTAATGGTCCTAGTATGGAGCCTTGTGGAACTCCGATAGTGTTGGGTAATAGATTTGAGAGCCTATTCTGCCAGAGGACTGCTTGTTGCCTGTCATTGAGATAGGATTTAAACCAGAGAAGGGCATTGGGATGTAGACAAAGAGTTTGCAGGGTCTTAATCATTAGTTGATGGTTCACCATGTCAAAAGCTTTGGAAAGATCTAGGAATAGGGCAGACGAGGTGCGGTTGTTGTTGCGGTTATTATTAATTGTGTTTGTAAAGGACAGAAGGGCAGTGGTTGTACTATGATGTGGCCAAAAGCCGTGTTGGGTATTAGCCATCAGGTCATTTTGGAGTAAATGTTGCATACGTTGTTTATGTATACATTTCTCCATGATTTTAGCAAGTGGGGAGAGTATGGCTATAGGCCTATAGTTGGAGTATTCAGTAGAGGGACCTCCTTTATGTAATGGAATAACATAAGATGTTTTCCAGATATTGGGAATTTTGGCTTCAGATATGGTCCGGTTGATTAGGATAGAGATTGGAAAGGTGATAGCTTCTGCTGTCATTTGTAGATATTCAGCTGGGAGTTGGTCAGCAGACAGGGTGGTGGGTTTTAGTTTTTTGATTAGCTTGCATATAAAGGAGGTTGATACAGGCTGAAAGCAAAATAGGTTTTGGCTGTTGGATTTAGTGTTAGTTTCATCAAGGGAGCTTTGAGGTATTTGGGTGGCTAGAGCTTGAATAGTTTCAGTAAAGAAATGATTGAAACTATCTGAAACCTGTTCTGGGGCTTGATTTGAGTTGGCAGCTGGGTTAGGTGTTGATGTTTTACCTGGATACAATAATTTGTTGATCCCTGCCCAGAATTTTTGGGGATTGTTTTGGTTATTCATCTGTAGCCTACTGTAGTAGTGTTTTTTATCCAGTAGGACAAATCTTTTTGTTTCATTCCGTGCATGTCTATATTTATTGTGATCATGAGGATTTTTAATAGATCGCCAGGTAGCCCATAGTTTATTTCTACTGTTAATTTTTGTTCTTGTATCTTTGGAAAGCCAATGTATGTTATTACCTTTTGTTCTTATTAGGTGGGCAGGAGCATGTAGGTCTAGGATTTCAATAAATTTGTTGTTAAAATAGGTTACAGCTTCATCTAAAGGGAGATGCTTTAGTATAATCCAGTTGCAGGATTTAAGTTCCAGTTGAAGTTTAGTAGGATCAAGGTCTCTTTTGCTTCTGACTTTCCTAAACAAGGGTTGTTGTGGGGTAACAGTTTTTTGTTTAATTATATAGGTCAGGAGATGATCACTTAGTTCATCTGGGAGGGTACCTGCAGTGTACATTTGGGGGTTACTGTTTACCAGTATCCAGTCTAGTATACTCTCTTTTTGGGAGTGTTTGCCATATCTGGTAGGGGTGACTATGGTTTGAGAGAATTCATGGAGGTTGATATGAATGGAGGGGGATTTTGATGAACAGGAGCCCCAATCAATGTTGACGTCCCCCAGGACTAGGGTTTCTTGGGTATACTGAGAGGATAGCCAATGAAGGGTGTCCTCAAGTGTAGCTACATTGTTTCCTGGGGGAATATACATACAGATAATATTAATGATTTTACTTTTGTTCAGTTGAAATTTGGTAGCTAATATTTCGGAATTGTTGATTTGAGGTGGCTGAATAATTTCAGTTATCATTATTTACATTTTAGTAAGGCAGCTGCTATAGGGAGGGGTAGGATGGGATAGAAGTGCAGCTCGGGCAGCAAATAAGAAAGTAGTTTTAAGGAGTGGAAGGGTAGTTTAGGGTTAGGGGCAAACAACGTCTTCAGTTCAGAGAGCAAGAGAGAAGTTTTAGGCTTAGGGATCAGTCTGGAACTTTAATATAGAGAGTGACCCTGGAATTTAGGTTTAGGGTGTTGATCCTGGAATTTAGGTTTAGGGTGTTTGTGTGTGTGTGTGTGTGTGTGTGTGTGTGTGTGTGTGTGTGTGTGTGTGTGTGTGTGTGTGTGTGTGTGTGTATATATACATATGTGTATTGGGGCTTTTACCCCTAGGAGGTTAGGATGAGGAAATGGGTGGCAGTTTTAGTGTTCGAGTTAAGACTGCAATAGGGCTCTGTAGATCTGTAGGGTTGGGTGGTGAGAAGTCTAAGTAATTAAGTGGGATCAGGCTAGTGGGTGTTAAGGCACTTGTCATTTTAATTAAATGGCAGGGAGTAAGTGTGTCACAAGTTACAAGCACATGAACAATTGTCGTAGATGCCCCCACCCCTGCCAGCTAATGATATTCTTGGTAAAATGCACATATACTATACAACATTGTTAATCATACTAGTAACTAATTGTGTTTGCAAAGAAGGTTTTGCACAAAGTTCTTTGGATTTCAATGGCATTTTTCTATTCCTAAAGAAATTTATAGTGAAACAGAGAAAACCTTTTCCAGTTGTATGGCTATCCTGTCTGAACCACCATTATGAGTTGTTAAATCATCTGTACTTTCACTGCCTTTATTAATAATATCACACTAGATATGTTTAACTGTAATACAATTTTACCTTAATAACCACTGCATTTGTTTCAACCAAAGGGAAGCTGATAATTAACCAAAATTAGATCAAAATGTTATGTGTAGTTGTACAGAGACTGTGCATATTTTTAGTTATATGCGTACTTTGTTGGAATCAACACTCTGTCTGTCATTAGATAAGCAACACATCCATGTTAAGATTATTAAGTAACTTAGCTTTTGTTGTGACTTTGCAAGATATCTCTGCTTCATGTCTGTGGTTCTGTGGTTGTGGTTTGCAGCAAAGCTGCACGTATTCCACACTTAAATTATACAGTACCACTTTTTGTCTTAAGCCTCTGTATAGAATGCATACAACTTGCAAGTTTTTTTTTTTAAATACATATTTTTATGTACTTCCCCCTCCATCAGAACATCATTGATACCCTAAAAATGTCAGACTATTTTCCAGTTAAACATAAAACAGAATTATATCTTTTGTACATTGCTCCGTTCAAACTCAGTTTCTTTGATTGCTCCCCCCTTCTAACCAGTAAATGTGCTCAAATATAATGATAATTACATGTCTTTCTCTCTCTCTCTCTCTCTCTCTCTCTCTCTCTCTCTCTCTCTCTGTCTCTCTCTCTCTCTCTCTCTCTCTTTCTCTCTCTCTGTCTCTCTCTCTCTCTCTCTCTCTCTCTCTCTCTCTCTCTCTCTCTGTCTCTCTCTGTCTCTCTCTCTCTCTCTATCTCTTTCTTTCTGTAGTCAGGAGTTATTGTTCTTATCACTATGGATCATAGGTCTCAACCTGTTAAGAGGCCATTGTGGAACACAGACCCTAACAATGCGTGACAAATGGCCAAAATGTGGAACACCCTATTTTTGCAGTGTGTGAAACATGCCTTTGCCAGGGATCATGGTAGACCTTCTGTAAAATTCAATAAAACACACATCTCATATCCAAAACCTTCAATTGATAATCTGAAAATACCATAACCACACCATAAGTAAATGAAACGGCACTTTATAAAAATAAAAATTAGATTTACTACATTTTCTAAACAGACATATTAGAGAGACACTTTAAATATTGCTCCTATAACCTTAGAAATATTGCTAGAACAGGATCTGTCTTGGCATTCAGTTTCTCTAAAAAATGGCAATTACTCTCCAAGACGTATTAGGGGTTCAAGCAGCACAAACTGACACTTTAAATATTGTTCTTATAACCTTAGAAATATTGAAAAGAACCAAAAAAGTGGCAAACTGGTGAAAATACAAAAACTAAAACCAATAGAGTCACCAGCAGAAATTACAGACCACAAATTTATTCACAAGTTGAGCGCTTTCATCAAATAAAATTGACTTCATCAGAACAATTAAAAAGGCAGTCATATGATTTAAATGCATCACATTTGCACAGGATAGGCTGAGTTCCCACCAATCAATGAAACTGATTTTGAATAAATTAATACCATAAAGGAATATACAATTAAAACTGAATAAAACACAGTGCTGGTTACAAACACACCTTCGAAATATTGCTAGAATAACAGGATCTGTCTTGGCATTCAGTTTCTCTAAAAAAAATATGGCAATCACTCTGCGAGACGTACTTGGGGGACAAGCAGCACAGACACTTTAAATATTGCTCTTATAAATTTAGAAAGTTGCTAGAATAACAGGTCCTGGCTTGGCATACAGTTTCTGGAAAAAAAAGACATACTAGGGGGGCATACAGAATAACAGAGACACTTTAAATATTGCTCTTAAAAACTTAGAAATATTGCTAGAATAAATGGCAATTACTTTGAGATATATTAGGGGGACAAGCAACAACAACACCAACATAGAGACACTTTAAATATTGCTCTTATAAGCTTACAAATATTGCTAGAATAGCAGGATCTGTGTTGGCACACAATTGCTCAATTACTTTCAGACTTCAAAATCCTAGGAGGACAAGCAGTACAAAAACAAACTTTAAATATTCCTGTTATTCTAGCAACTTTTTAAGTTTATAACAGCATCTGTGTTGGCATACATTTAGCTCTGTTTCTGGCAGACTTCAGAGACATACTGGAAACAAGCAGCACAAACTTACAGAAACTAAACATTGCTCTTATAAAGTTGGAAAGTTGTTAGAATAACAAGATCTGTGCTAGCATATCAGTTCTCAAAGAAAACACTGCCATTGCAGCTAAAACACTTTCCTATGCCTAGGTACACAGCAACCAATCAATATGCAGTTAGCCAAAGTCTCCAGCAGCACAAATAATCCACCACGATGACCATGGCACAAACTATGATGATCCCGGTAGTCCAGTAGCAAGCAGCAGCAAAATAAAACCTCAGCCCTTCTGTTCTGGCTGCTTCTGAGTCCCAATGTCTTCAATCTGCACCTTCCTTCTCCTGATGTCCACAACATGCACCTTCCTTCTTCCGATGTTTTCAACCCATATTCCGCTCCTTCCCGGTCTTCTTTCCTGGAGATTAAACCTAAAAAGTAAAATCCCATTATTTTGGCGCGAAAAGGCTTCCCGGAATGTGATTGGCTAGTACTGGGGAGCTCTCATAGGCTCCTGTCCTCCTGAGACTCTTTACTTGATTGGCTCATAGAATGCATTCACAATTGGCTGTAAATGCGGTCTACGAGTCAATCAAAAACTGTGGCACACAGCTGATGCTGTGTAATGCAGAAGGGCAGCAGAGGTTTGCATTGGTTTGTATACTGCAATGCTGATTGGCAGTAATTGCAGTACACAAACCAATCAAAATCCTTGTAGCGGAGCCACAGCTATTCAATGCGGAACAGCAGAATGGTTGCTTCACTCGTCTTAAATGCGGAGTGTTCCGCACAATCAGGAGCACTTGGATGCCCATCTATGGATGAACGTTTTAATTCTGATCTCATCAGGGCCAGCTTTAGCTGATATGGCGCCCTAGGTGAAGTAGTGCTCTGGTGCCCCTTAAGCCCCACCCATGTCATACTCATGAAATACCCCTACGAGACATGCCCACAGGTAGGCCACTCCCCAAAAAAGCCACTCCAGTCATTCATTCCCCAAGAAAGCCAGTCCAGTCATTTCCTTTAATTATTTAAAGGCATAGAAGAAAGGATACCTTGTAATGTGGTTTAAACTGCAAGTGAAGATGGACATTTCCTTTAATAAACCTGCTTTATCTGTTGCTCCTTCACACATACTTTACTGTAAAAGTTATGTCTTCAGAAAATAGAAGCCTGTGTGCCCTGGTTCAAAGGGTTACTTAAGTTAATCTAAACAGTTTAATTTACTCTGGGTAGGCGAGCAAACCTTACAGCTCAGGAAAGTAGAATAGCAACCTCTCTCCTCCCTGTGTACAGAACTTAAGCTAGAATAGCACAAACACAGATAGCCATTTGATAAACAATACAGTCTTGCAATGAAAACAGGCTTAGCATGAACAGTAAAATTCTCTGCCACTGAAATTGCATGAAAACCCATATTTATAGAAAATGCATCTGGTCAGTGGAGGATTAAGTTTACATTTGGGCTGTTTTCAAAACAGACTCCTTGCAAACATTTTTACTGCCATGCATACATGTATTTGTTCTTTGATTCAACTTCCTGATTGCATTAAATTATATTCCTTATGTAATACAGCACCACTTGTTAGAATGTGTTTTAAATTTGTAGCTTTAAGCATTCTTTTAATAAGCTAAGAAATAAAATGTACAAACCAATAATGACAGTACTACCCATTTCAGAAAATTTCAACCATAAAAGGCTACTCAGACTTCTGTCATTACAATCTACCAATATCACTCAATACAAACAATCTCTGCAGAAGAGAAAGCATCTGAACAATTCCACATTAAAAAAATCTGTAACTAATGAAGAGATTGCCACTGGCAAACAACTTTACATCTAATGTTTCATCTACAAATTCAGTGCCTATTGCCCTTGAAGAATTAATTGACTATATTACATTAAAAAATTGATAAAGTGGTAATATTGCAATAGGAAATGACTAAACTGACAACAAGTTCATAGTTGCTAGTCATTTCATACAAAGGAGAACATACTTAGAAGTGTAGAACCCTTATCGGCCCTTAAAATGCACCAAATAATTAGCAAACAAATGGGCACTGCAATATTAATACTCCCATCTACATGACTATTCACAATTATTAAAGATATTACTTGATTTTTTTTTTAATCTTCCAGAAGACACAAATCTCTAAAAATATCATATTAAGATACACAAATAAGGCTACCTTTTAGCACTGCCCTCCATAGGATCATAGAATCATAAGAGATTACTAGGCTATCGACCCGGAGGTCATTTTAAGCCTAGCCATTTCAACCCAATATAATACCATAGCAGTACTAGTCAATACCTAATATTGCATTTAGTGATGACTGCCCATGTCAAGGAGGGTCGTGGGCACTATCCCCAATAAGAATTTATGGTGCCCCATCCACTTGTTCAGGTTCCTCTTGAACGGTGTCATTAAGGTGCTCTGTTTCACATATATTGGTAGCCTGTTCCAAAGATGTGGCAATTGCTGAGAGATAAATCTGGCCCTCCAGCATATCCTATTAAAGTCGTAGGCCATATTTAAGTCCAGTCATTACTGAGGAAAAATTAACAGTTGCTGTTCTGCTTAAAATATTCCCCAAAGATCTAAAATATTAAGTTAACTACAACATTCTAAAGAATTCCTTAATATTCTAAAACATTTTATATGATGAACACAAGCTTACCATAACTAATCTCTTGTCACCTATGCAGATTTTAAAGCAGCTACATTAATATTTATTACCTTACTTTACTTTATGCAACAGGACATTATTGTAAGTAGAGTTCTTTATTTTATTTTATTTCTTCCTCT
This sequence comes from Protopterus annectens, assembly GCF_019279795.1. Classification (NCBI taxonomy): domain Eukaryota; kingdom Metazoa; phylum Chordata; order Ceratodontiformes; family Protopteridae; genus Protopterus; species Protopterus annectens. Next base: position 934,575,169 of record NC_056741.1, on the reverse strand, counting down.
TATAACACATTAGCACCCAGTCCCACAATTATTTATACAATTGGAATTTATTATCATAATCTTATATGGCTTACAAGAAATTATAGTAAATGGGGTCTGCTGCTGTTTGTTAATTTATACACAATATTAATAAATCTGAATTGGTCCAAAAGTCTCAAAAAAGTCTTCAAAATTTGTTTAATTGGTGTTTTAATGCCTTCTCATTTGGCCACTATAAATAGGACAGTTGTAATTGTTAACAGGGAATGCAATGTTCTCAGTAGTACCAAAAGTCCTTCTTGCCGCCTGATGTAATTTTGCTGTGCCCCAGAACTATCAAATGAGGTCACTAAAATAATGACTTCATCCTTTGACATTTCTGTGACAAAGTACTCTGCCCAGTAGTGTGAGCTGTAGTTTTTTGTCCACGATGTGAATGAATGAGAGGGTAGTATTAAGATGTGCAGGTGCTCTTTTTACTGCCTTCTGGAATTTCTACCATTATAGATTGTTACCTTATCTAATAAAAGTTTTAATTTTAGCAGTGAAAATGGCTAATTGTGTCCTCTGTTCTGATTTGCTGTGGGCATATACACACTGATTGACTGCTGGTAGTTTGGGATGGGAAGATTTTCACCTAACACCTGCTACTCCCAGGGTTTGTCCACTTGTATAACAGCATGTCCAATCCCCTACACAAGAGTAACATTTAATCTAGCCAATAAAATGTCATCTTTTTCATTATGTTATTCCATCCACTTCCTTAACCTTCTCAAGTCTATTATTATTTTGCCATTGTTAAGAACATGCAGCATTCATGCATTTCTTCATACCTCATTGCAGCAGATATCACAAATTAACACCATTAGAAAAAAAGCTTTGCCAGTTTTTTTTACTATGTAACTGATCTACTCTCTCTGCTGACTGCCTCCTTCCTTAACCCATGCCTTCTCTCTCCTGTCCTAATAAATACATTGTTCTACCTTATTTCATCTCCATTCTAATTCACTCTCTAACACATGCACCTATTTTATAAAAAATACCCATCCTTACCACTCTTTCTACACTTAGCTCTTGCTCATATTACCTGGCAGCAAAAATCCCCCCCCACCATTATAGATATCTCCTGCACTAATCAAAAACTCCTCCAAATTAAACCTATACCCATTTTTCCATCTCATCCACCCTCCATGAAATTACATTTCTTCACTTCTACAAACCAAAATCTTTAGCTTATAGAATGCACTCATACAACACCTAAATAAGGTCAAAATTAGAATTAAGGCAATGCCTTCTGTGCTTTGATACTTTTCTTCATAACAGCTATGTAGCATCCAGGTCCTTTCTTTCTAGAAACCACAATTTCGTCTGGGTGTATATCACTTGATCAAAATACCAATTCAGCGAATACCTATTCATCAACCCCCTATTCAGTGAGCTACCCTTTTATCAATCAATCAAATCAGTGAATGTTTTCGCAGGGCACTAATTTAATAGACCAACATACTGAGCGATACACACCACAGTATAACAAACCCACCAAATAGGGGGCAGTGCCACCCTTCCCAATTTTATATACCAACTCTGAAATCACACTACAGCGGGAAAAGGGCAGATTTTCACATGTTGGCCAAATAACTCAGTGTCTTGGGAAAAAAGTTCATTGATTTGTGTGTTTGATAAAAGGACATTCACTGAATAGGGGTCGATAAATAGGTATTCCCTGAATTGGTGTTTCTATCAAGTGATATAGACCCATTTTGCCTTCCCCCAAAACATCAAAAGAGATCCAGTTCTATCTCTCTATCTGTAACATTAGCATCAGAAGCAGGGGCAATAAGTTGACTGAACTTCAACTCATAACTCCCAAGACTTCCTTCTTCTATAAGAAAAGTGTCTCAAACCTAACATCAAAAATGAAGAATCCCCCCCTCCCCCATTACACTATCTGGACTGAAATAAAAGGCAAAAAAGTTGGAGGACATGATATTTTGTATTCCAAAATAGGTAGGTACATGGACTGGTGCAAATACCCTTTTCTGGGTCTTTCTTATGAAATGGGCATAGAGGAATATAACATTTTGCACAATGAATCTCTTAGCCACAATGTAGTAGCGAAAGAAACCACAGATACAGTTTGGGTCAATATAACAAATATCCATAAAATAGCATGGCAGAAACAGTATTACATCATACTATATATATATATATATATATATATATATATATATATATATAAATAAAACTATTAGTCATTTCATAGCACTCCATCTGTAGTACAGACATAACTTGCCTATGCAATGTCATATTTTCAGAAACTATGTATAGATTTATGAATATTTGATTGAGAGGTAGACTTAATCATCAGAGAAGGTATCCCTAGGGGTAGTGTATAAAGAGAATTCATGAAATAAAGCACAACAGATGAAACAAAGTGGTATAGCCAGATATGTTTAGAGCTATATACAGGGGTGTCTTGATTCTGGAATGAGGAAATGCTAATATGCAATGGACTTTAATCATTATCCCAAAACACTTGCATTTTGCTTCATTATGTAGGAACCCAGACAGTGCCTGTTTGACTCCCAGGTGACAGTTTCTGATTTCACTGTTGTTGGAAGTTTACTCCACACTGCATGGTCTAGTCTGAAAAAGTTTTTTCCCGCCATGGTAGTTTTAGATGGGGTCTGCTTAAGATTAGAATGTTTTCTTGGAAATCTCTTAAAGAGTGTAGACCTTTTCCATTATTGGCAGCTTTCTTCTCAGATGTGGTTAATAACCTTAATTTAATACTTTGCATATTAGTGTACCTAATAAGAAAGTAGATCTTGCTGTCATAGGTAGCCAGTTTAGTTTCTTTAGTATAACACAGTGGTGTGCCCATGGATCTGTCATCAGAGCAAATTTGCAAATTATTTTCTCTATTTGCAGTCTTTGGATATTACATACCAAGCTAAATACTAGAAGTCAAATGCCATAACAAAGTTTTGGAAGTAGAACATTTTTAGCAAGGGGAAGCCAGGATTCTGTTGAGACTAGAGGACTGATTTTGTAGCAGAGCTTTAGTTGGGAAAGGACTTTATAACAATGAAATCAGTATTTGATAAGAGATAAATAGCTAGGTCTAGAGTGATGTGTAGATGTTATTAATAATGTATGGAATGGTATTGTTGTGCATGTCATAAGTGGTAAAGATAGGCAGGATAAGAAGTTTGTAATCACAGGCAAAATGAATGTCTAGTCTTAGGCTTGGGGAGACTATTCACAGTATTCTTGGAAGACTTGAGGTCCTTGTTGTATAACAGTGTTAGCATATTTAAAGATTTTTTTTTTGTAGTTTTGCCATTCAAACAATAATTCCTCGAACATCAACTCCCTGAAAATCAGTTCACCGACAATGCTGGCATTTCTTAACGCATGCACGTACCTCCTTACAGCAGACTGTCAAACCGCAAAGTAACATTTTTGTTTTTTGTTTTTTTTTCCTTCAAACTGTCCTGGCCAACCTGCAGCTGTAAGTTGGAGGGGGCTCAACCCCTCCCCCATAGTTCCTGCTTCCAGTTACACTTCAGCAGGGCACCAAGAAGAGCGCAAAGTTTGTTAATTAAAATAAATAAAAACTGCGCCCTTTAAGAGGCTGGCCTTTACGGCACCCTAGGCGGTCGTCTAGTTCGCCTATGCCTAAGGCCGGCCGTGGATCTCGTGCAACAATATGGCAGTCATTACATACCCACACTAGACGTTCTGCCAAACTCATGAAGCTCTGCTAAACCCTAGTTACTAAAGTATCTTGAGCATGTAAAAGACCACCAGCCTTTACCCTGAATTATGTATTTCTTCATTTTTTTCTTTAACAGAAATCATAGATCTCCTTATCTGTTTATCTGTATATTTATACTATATGATGTCCATGTATACTGACTATTTTTTTCAGCTGATGCTATACTCTACAAAAGGATGTCTTGTTTCATTTATAAATTATAATGTTTTCCTGACTGTGTCCCTGTCTCTATTTATTATTGTCTTCTTTGATTACATATTTCTATACCTACAAAGACAATATTTATAGTAAATTAATTCCCTCTGACATGATTTTTCTTCATCCTTCATGAGGTCATTGCATGTCATTTAGCTAGTTGCCTGATTATGCTTCGTATTTATATGTTAAAATTCAGTATTATATTAGTTTCTTATTGTATTTAGACTTCATTTCTTTGGACATATAGCTGTCTGTGTTTTTAATAATAAATGTAATTTTCATTCTATTCATTTTAGTTATTCTTTTTATCTTTCATCTGCCTCTGTCTTACATTGTGGTTGAAATGGCTCTGCACTGAATCAATTCTTTTATCAGGCCATGAAATATCAAATAAGTAAATATGGATATGGATCTTACACTAGAGACTGGATGCTGCTTTCCTTTCTAAGTTTTGAGTTCATGTTTTCAGAAAACAGGAACAAAAGCAGTGCTCTGAGTTTAGGAAAAGATTCTTTAATAAGCTAACAGTTTAAGTTGGTCATATTTCAGAATGACACACACTGTTAAAAAAAACAAACAAACTGAGAGACCAAAGAACAAAAAAGTAAAAACTATACAGAAATTTTCTTGTCAACCGTGTCACTGTTTGTGGAAAAGACAAAAATTATGTCTCTTTCTAGTGACTGACTATAAAGATATTTACTGAATGGCCATTAGGCAAGCTACCAAGTTACCTTACATTTCTCTAGAAATGTTTTTTTTTCACACTGTATACATATAACATTCATTTAAAGTGCTCAGCAATAAATTAGTAGTAAAAACTAAAGCTAAACATCAGTTGAAAGACTGGTGTTATTAAACCTTATTTCACATATGTAGATTCATTAGTAATCAAAGAAAAGGAAGTGAAATACATTGTCCATTCAACACAGAGGTGCATGGTTGATAAGAATGTGATAAGACATAACTAAAGAACAAATCCGAAAAAAATAAGAAAAATTAAATGTAGTTAAAACTTCTTATACCAGACAAAATAAATAAAGCAGAAGCTGTGTTGAGTGCTTTCATTCTTTATTCATACAACAACTTCTTCAGAAAAACAAATAATGATAAAAACAGCAGTGTAGGTCTCAATAAGTATTGTTTTGGTACAAAAAAGCAATAAAAATAGAAACTATAAATCTTACCCATGAGCTAAGTTTATCTAAGGTAATAAAACATCAAAGCAAATCAAGAGGTGGTTAAAACAGATTCAAAATAAAATATAGAAACTCTAAAAAGCAAACATCAAAGGTGGGAATGCAACTCAGAGGTTACCTGAGCCAGTGTAGGGAACATTTAATGTTAAGTGTTTCATTAAGTCCTGGGAAAGACTCTGCATTTAAAAGTAACTGACATTTAATTTCCTGCACTTAAATGAGAGTACTCAATGTCCCCATAAAAAACATCCACCTGCTCTGACACTAGAAACCTAAACCGAAGAAACCCTGTGCAATACAAACTGTGTTTCCCTAATGTATTCTTCAATGCTCCTTAATTCTATTTGAACATTTCAGAGAAGTTGTTTGTATGTAAAAACAATTGCAAGTGTCACAAACCCCTACATACAACACATTAGCAGTATTGCAATCAACATATCTGGGGAAAACAACTTTAAAGTCGCAGTGCTGAAAAACAAATTCTGAGCCCATGTAAATGTAATGGCATGCTATACATGAGACAAAAGGAAACATGCCTGGTGTTTTGGCATCATTGATAACTTGCTCCAGCAGGAACAGAATATCAGAGTGTTCAAATAAAAGACATAAGGACTTAGTTCTTTTGTGCGGGAAAGCCATTGCATCTCCCAAAATGGAAACAGTGTCCTTGCTACTCATCAAAATTTCCCAGTTCCTTGTGATAATGTCATGTATAGGTTCGAGTTCCAAACTAATTGGGAGAGGGAAACTTAGGGTCTGGTCAAATCTGCTGGTGGGAATGGTGGTAAGGGGGCTTTGATTCAAACAAGAACTCTGATTAGAGGAGTGAGGGGTTCGGTCCAAAGCAGCATCTTGGTTGGACATCTGCTGAAATCCATGTTTAAGTATTGGCTGGAATTTAGAATTCCTTGCTGCACAAACTTCACTGAGAATTTCATCAGACTCTTGGGGTAATGTCTGTTTATGAATAAGGTGCTCAAAAAGCAGCAGGCATATGCCATTATAGTGTAGCACTGTACTGGTGTCAGCAATGCAAAGGCATCTCAAGACAGGGTATTTGGTAATGTATTTCCAGATAGTCTTATCCCTCTCAAGCAACGTTTCTCAAGGGTCACTTGAAAAACTAGCTTGTGTCTTCGAAGGGGAAGAAGTGTGATGAAAGGAAGTACTGCCAGCACAGCTAGCTGAAATTTTGTAAGTAATTATATGTGATTTGCAAATATCAAACTAATTTATATAAGATGCTTGTATTACAAATTTATTAGAAATGCATGCCATGTGTGTATCAAACTGCTCTTTACAGATGTTTGTGTTGAAAATGTATTTGTAAAGTGCTGTGTTTAAAATGTATCCACAGTGTGCCTTACTGGAAGAGAACAGGAATGTACATGCAATATTGTAACTGTTTAAATGTATATATTTTAACAGTGGAAACTGGAATACAAGAGGTTAACCTCAGTCCAGCAAACTTTAGAAAAATATCTGAAATTAAATTACTTTATAGGCTACACTATAAAGATGTTTCAGTACAGATGGAGACGCAAACTCTTTATTAGAAAGCTTTCTATATTGTCCTTATGCTGAACTAATTGCTACTATGGGAACATGAATGAATGTAATTCATAGGTTCATAGGTGTGTACTAGGCTAATGGCCCTGGGGCCTTTACAAGTCTAGCCATACGATTACCCTGGCATAGTGCCACCCAACCTTAGTTCCCAGTGCCTCTGTCAAGTAGAGCCACTGGTGTTATCCCTGGGGTGAATTTTCTGTTTCCAATCCACTCATCAAGATTTCTCTTGAAGAGGGTCAGCGATGTACTCTGCTTGACATGTATGGGAAGTCTGTTCCATAGCATGGGCAGTCTCTGGAAAATTAACCTGTCCCTCCAGCATGTTCTGTTAATTGTGGTAATGAGGTTGAGGTCTCTGGAGCATGTGGTGTGGAGGGATTGGGATTTCTTTAGATGTAGCATTTCTAATAGAGCTGGGTCAGACATGGCTTTCTAAGTCAACCAGAGATCGCCTCTAAGTAGGCGATATGAGACAGAGAATAGTTGGAGTTTTTTGAGTCTGTCCATATAGGACAAGTGTTTAAGGCCTAGGATCCTCTTTGTGAGGTACTTTTGTGGCCTCTTCAGTTGTTGCCGGTGTCAAGTGAGGTACATGCCAAATGGAGCATTGTACTCAATGACTGGCCTAATGAGGGAAGAGTAGAGGGAGACAATGACCGCTTTCTTCCTGGATGCAAAACCCTTAGTAATTAAATGTGCCACATAGAAGGACTTTCTGACTACAGTGGCAATGTGGTGATCAAAAGAGAGGTTGCTGTTAACCTGTGTTCCCAGATCTCCTATAACGCCTTCTGTGTTCAGTAAACTACCATCAATATGGTAATTCATGGGACCTGGGTTGTTCCCAAAGGGGATGACGACACATTTTTTGGCATTGAGCTTAAGACCATGGTTCTGACACCAGTCATTGGTCACAGTGAGGGCATTCTGTACGATGTCAACATCACTTGGAGAGTTAATAATAGCTCCCAACTTTCAATCATCTGTGAACTTTGTCAGCCAGAGTCCCTTCGTGTTGGCCTGGACTTCAGAGAAGGAGATACCAAACAGGAGAGGATCCATTGTTTTATCATTTCCAGCATCTGCCAAAGATCTGAGCAAAAGCCCTTGTATGAGTATTTTTACAGGTAGATGATAATTGCTACCAGCTGCCAGCAATGGGGGTTTTGGCCAGGGAAGTAGTAGTCAGATGACCAGAAATTATGTCATTCTGAAAGCTATCCCAGCAGTGATATTTTAGATATTATGAGAAGTCTCTTAGTGAGACAGGGCATTCTGCATTCTGTCTTGGACCTGACAACAACAACAGTAAGAAATATTCACCACATATGCCCTGATCTAATGAAGTAAGTTTCTAGGGAATAGTATAATTATTTTAGATACAGTCAGGAACATAGTGAAGCTTAGTTTAGATATTATTTTTCTTTATTTATTGAGATTGTCCTTCAATGTTGTTTTAAATATTTCCTGTGGTTTTGAACTCTGATGTCACTGTGAATATATATTTAGTATTGTCTTGTTCTTTTATTGTTTATTATTAAATATATTTAAGCCTTTCATTATGGCTGATCTGTGTAGAGATATTTAAGTTTTGAGAGTACTTGCATATTAATGTGTGGGTCACTCCTAATAGCCTTGCTCTTAGTCAAATTATCATTTGTCTTAATATATTAATATTACACAGTAAGATTGGACATCCTTTGTTAAGGGCCTTAAGGTAGCTGGCAAGAGTAACTGGTGGCAGTGAAAACTACCTTATACATTGAGCAGAAGGGGGCTTGGCTAGTAAACCTGTGCCAGCCTTTCCTAGGTGTGTGAGAGTGTATATGAGTGTGTGTGTGTGTGTGTGTGTGTGTGTGTGTGTGTGTGTGTGTGTGTGTGTGTGTGTGTGTGTATGTGTGTGTGTAAATAAAACCTCAAAGAGTGTGTGTGTCAGCTAGTGGGCAGGGACAAGAAGCACTGGTTGGACAGAGAGGGTGTTGGAGATATTAGCTTGGTCACTCAGCTGAGATCTCAACTCTATAGCTGTGGCAGTGGGGAGTTTTACTGAGGATCTGGAGGAAGAGGGAGAAGCCAGCGCCAGACTGACTGAGTGTTCTTATGAGAAATTGCACTTGATGCAGAGAGTTGCAGCTGGAAATACTGTGCATTTACCTGTTATCATCTCAGTGAACTTCCCCCACTGTTGCCAGTGGTGAGGATTGAGGCTTCTTGATAACTGATTGTTAGTGGTGGATAGTCACATATTAAACTTAGCTCATAGGAAGCAATGTGTTATTTTATTTTATTGCAACAGCTTTTTTCTATTATTATTTCTTCCAAAACAATACTTACAGAGAATTACACTGCTGTTTTTTTTTTGTTATTTGTTTTTCTGAATAAGTTCTTGGTATGCATAAAGAAAGAAAGCACTCAACACAGGTTATGCTTTATTTATTTTGCCTAATATAATAAGACTTAATTGTGTGTATATATATATATATATATATATATATATATATATATATATATATATACATAGAGAGAGAGAGATAGCTATGCATGTAGGAAGTATAGTCTTCAGATATACACAGTCTACAGTAATTAGCTCTTCCTGGAAATGTTTAGAGAATGACAGTAGTTCTCAAATCAACAATGTGTACACTGGAGGGGGGTGAGGGTGTGCAGAGAGTGCCAGAGAGGTTTTGTCACACTCCAGAAATGGCAGCACTAAGAGTCACACCACTAATTTTGATACCATTAGTATCATGGTTTTGTAATGTAATGTATCAATTGGATTCTTTAGAAGTTAGAGCACAACTAGTGCTATGACTCACAGACCAACATGTTCTAGATCATGCAGAACAGTCTACAAAGGTAATGAATGAATAACAAGTTGGCTGCAATTGCATAGTAAAGGGGATTATTTATTCTGACAGAATGCTTAGTGTTGCTTAGTTAGAGTAATACCAGAAAAGCAATAAATGATCCGTTAGTGATTCATCCTGCATTTGAAATGCAAACTTCTCTCCTCCCGTAATGTTTTAGTAATGGTGCACATGTATCGGGCCTATAGCCCCCACCTTTCACAACAGTCATATAAGACAATGTTCATTTCTATGCTAAATCTCTATCTTCTTCACATCTCCACTGATCACCTATTACATAGCTCAATTAGACTTAAGATGCTTACACCATTATAGAAGAGTTAATGCAGCTACATATACATTTTCTCCTTATACGTCACTTACATTCACTTCCATGTTATCTACCTCATTATTATTACAGTTGAACGTATACTATAATTGTTAGATAAAGCTCCTGATCTAGATGGTCTTTGCGTTTGGAATATTTAAATGCCATAACAAATCTCCTACTTACCATTTGTCCAGAGATCCTGCAATGAAACCTCATTAAGTACGCATTAAGATCTATTCTTCCCATAGGTTAGAAAATATTTTTTTAAATGTCATTTATACAAAATATCATCTATAACACGTGTTTGATGGTAGAATTAACACTTTTTTTAAATTAAAGTAATTATTTCAGAGACTGACTCATACATATTAAATCATCTTATGAAATTATACCAAAAGTTATTCTGTTTGTTTGTTTATTTATGTATTGGCATTTATTTACCCGGAAAGTCCAACTGAGCAGCCCAATTCTTCAGATGAAGCCCTCAGGAGAAAATCTCCATTATACAGACATCATGGACATCATTTACATTTCGTTTTTCCTCATCACTTACAATCAGTTTCATTCATGAACAACTGTTCCATTATTCAGACATCCTTGACATCAGATATATCATTTATGATCTCTTCTGATCAAAAATAACAGTTACATATGATCTTTATGAATATTTCTTTTAAATACCAGGAGGTATATGTAGTACAATATCATCAGTATACACAGGTTGCCAGATTTTACATAAGGATATTTGCTACAATAAAGACTTGTTCAAAATCAAGACATAGAAAGATAAGATAACAAGTTATAGCAGCCCAAAGGAAGGAAGCTAGGGAGGAGGTACAAGGAAGATAAAGGAGATGAAATACTGGAGGAGAGTATACATATGACAATCGTACATTAAGGGACTTTTTTTGCAGCAGCAGCAGAGAGTTAAGACACAAATTCATAGAGCTATATTAGTACCTGTTTTAGCAGCGGTGATACAGATGCATAGACATTTATATATTAAGTATTGCTTCAGTTGACATTTAAAGTCTTTCATGTCGCAGACATTCTTAAATGGAGTGGGATGATATTCCATTATAAATACAGTGTGAATGCTATATGTGTTATTATCACATTCTAATGAATTCAAACCCCATACATCATAACTCAGGGATAAGTGTAGTGGATGTATAATTGGTAATTAACCTTAATTCAAACTGTTTGCCACTTGAAAGTGGCAATATTATACTCACTGATACTCTGTCATAGCAGCACTGCTCACCATAGAACATGTGCTAGTTCTAGCAACTACAATGCTTAATGAGGTCTCAGAATATTAGACACTAATAAATTAAAAATATCTATAGTTATACAATGTAGATGTGTTTAAAAGAACTGGTGTTTCAAAGAAATCAAATAATTTTCTTTCAGCAACGATTGCAGTTCAGTCCTACACTACTTGGGCACTATCTTAACAACCTCAGCAGATCAAGGAAGAAGCCTTATTTTTTAATTATATTGACATATTCAGACTTCTTCTCATTCGGTCATCTCTTTATCGTATTAATAAATATTGGAAAAGTAAAATCATATACTTTCTAAAATGTATGTGTTCAAAGCTGTTTTAATCACTGAACCTATGAAATTAATAAAATATGTAATCTCTAATAATGCCCTGCAGGGTGTGTGTTAATGTGTAATTAAAATTTGCCCGGGAGTTATAAGGCCCAACGCTGCAGGTTTAGGCCCTCTTCACCCCCTGGAAGGCCAATAATTACACATTAACACTCTCTGAAAAATTGTTGTGTTTTAGTTACTTATTTTTAAGCACTATAACTGGGAAAAGCTGAAAGACACAAACAATATTAGTTCTTCCACCTAATGTTTCAAACTTTCTGTAGTAATGTATATGTTAATGGTGTTGGAGGAACCATTTTATATCAAAAATAATTAAAAAAAATAATATAGTACTTAAAAAAAGAAATAAGTAAAACACGACAACTTTACAGACAGCCCATTCTCTCTCTCATACAGTCACTTCTGCTTTCATATATGCATCCACTGACACAAGACTGCTCTCTCTCTCGGTCTCTCACACATACACACAAGCACACACACACACGCACACCCACACACAGTCACTTCTGCTTTTATACATGCATTCATTCACACATGATTGCTCTCAGTCTCTGTCAATCTCACACTCACACACACACACACACACACACACACACACACACACACACACACACACACACACACACACACACACACACACACACAGTCACTTCTGCTTTCATACACACATTCATTCACACAAAACTGCGCTCTATCCCTCTCTCTCTCTCGATCTCTCACACACAGAGTCTCCTCTGTTTTCATACATGCATTCAGTCACACATGCAGACAGAAAAATAAACACATACATACATGTACGCACACACATACACTTCTTTCTCTGTTCTTTTTACACTCACTAAACAGCAAAAGAGCTGCTTAATGAGTGTAAAAGTAATGTCTGTTAGTTTTTTAGCAGTCCGAGCTCCATGACAGCTTGCTATGTTGCCGTGAAGAGGCAGACTCATTTTCACCAGGCATTACTTGTACATTGATACCCTGCTGGAGAGGGAGCTCTTCATTTCTTCGAACTTTCAATTGTTCAAAACTCATATGGCGGACACCATATGAGTGAACATTTGAAAGGCCAACAAATGATAGTGAAGATCCCACTACAGTGCGGGACTAGGAGATTCCCCTTTCCTGCACTGTAGTGCGATCTCGGAGTGAGAATATTTAAGTAGCAGGGCTTGACCCCCTGCATAACCCAGTTTTACTGTGTTGACAGGTAAGTAAATGGTGCTATTTCAGGATGTCAAGTCTTTCGAAATGTCGATCATATGGTGGCAGCTATATGAAAGTTGGCATTCTGAAAGGTCAACATTCTGAAATAGACCCACCGGAGAACATTTGTTCTCTAATCAGGGTGCTGATGTATAGTTTGCCCATTCTGTAATGGTATATTAGCTAACCTTTAATGGTTCTGCATTTAAGCCAAGGGCTAAAGATATACCCTCATGTGTCAGGTCTTCAAATGAGACTAGTAATTTTATCTTTACATTCTTTTCTCCTGTTTATATTCTTATGGCCTAATACTATTGGTTCAATAGATTAACCAAAGCTAAATTGAAAATATTACAATTATACCTCTTTAGCCCCCGACCTACTTAGCTTTTATATTTATGAATCTAATTTCACTGAAAGCTAACAATATAAAAGCAAAAGCAGGTGGGGTCTACACCCCCCACACCTCCCAATGTGGGGGACTGTGCACACCCCTAACTATACATACTAACTCTAGGATTGAAATACAGTGGGGGAAAAGGGCATATACGTTTTATTTGCCCAACAGTACGTACATTCAGGGAAATGTGATTCAGTGAAATGAGTTTTCAGTGATTTGGTGTGAGTTTTGAAATTCAGTGAAATGAGTTTTCAGTGAATCAAAGTAGACCTATATATATGTGTGTGTGTGTGTGTGTGTATATATATATATATATATATATATATATATATATATATATATATATATGGGTACCATCCTATTGGTCAATTGTGTGTGTTTGATTAACAGCTCTTGTGTGTGTGTGTGTGTGTGTGTGTGTGTGTGTGTGTGTGTGAGTGTGTGTGTGTGTGTGTGCGCGCGCGAGTGCCAATGCTGTTTCTCATTACATTTGTAGCTGCCTGCCAATGTACACTGTTTTGACATAGACATGTTGATACTTAGTGTGTTGATGATGGGTGTATCTGATGTAATCAAATATGTAAGTACACACACACACACACACACACACACACACACACACACACACACACACACACACACACACACACACACACACACACGCACACACACACACACATACACACACACACACACACACACACACACACACACACACACACATACAGATTGATAGGTAGATTCTTCATTCACACACATATATAAAAGTTAAATAAATCAGATAATGTATAGTACGTTTTGCACTTTTGGTCTTCCCCTATAATTTAGCTACTTGCAGTGCTAACACACTACTAATACTAATTTTGGAATTTAATCCAGGTGAGTAGGAAGGGCCATAGAGTAGGCTGCCAATACAGTTCCTCATGTTCAAGTCTTGCTTCCCAAGACCCACATCTCACAAACATGAAACATTTTATAAAGTGTAAATTAGAAAATGTTTAAAACCTTAACAGTTCTTAGCATGCCTATTTAATGTATTACTCTTGTGGTTCTTTTTTTATGGCATATATATGTATATGCATTTTTGTTCTTGAATAATGCACAGTTTTCTTCATCAGGAAAAAGGGATCAGTAAGGCAACTAGCAATGAACAGCACTCTGTTGTTACAGTCATAGTTGCCATTTGCAGACAGGGATAGTTATGTTGAGAGAAGCTAAGATAATTCCTACATTGTGAACAAGCCACACATTTTCATTCTTCTCTGTGGCACTAGATCTGTCCCACACTCCACAAAGGAATTCAAATGCTTACCCCTCTTATAAACATACCTAGTTTGTCATTTAAGCCTTTGGACGCAAACACTGCCTTCTAATTGTTATTCATGTTCCTCTTTACTTCCATGTTCTTCTAGTTAAATGGGATGAACATGGCTTTTGAAAAAATCCTTCATATTTTTGCTGGGGGTTGAATTGACACTGCCGGATGGGCTGAAACCTTGTCTGCCAGTTGGTCATTCGTTCATCTCCTATAGCATCTAGTAACCCATGAGGATAACCCCTTTCTAAGAACATGCATTTATGTTTAAACAGTTCCTGTGTCAAAATGGTATCATTGGAAACTGACTTGAAAACCTCACCCTCTGCCCCTTAATTAAATTTATTCTCTGCTCTAATAGATGGCTGCTGATATAATTCAAAGAAATGTTAAAGAAGGCTGATTTCCTATTGGTGTTTTTTTCATATCTCTCCTTATGATAATCAGTAATAAGGGAACCATCTCAGAAATCAATAGCATCTTTGTTCTCCATACTTGTAAATTGTAAGAAATGCACTGTACCATTGATATACTAAAGACATTATGTGTACACATTATTACCTATCCAAAAAATAATAATGTCATCCAAAATGTAAGAAATTATTGCTTTATTGCTTCAGTTGACTGGTAAAAATTTATTTTGTGTCTAAGTACTATAATGTTAGACATGACAGTGTAAGAAACTTCTCTGTGTAGAAGATTTTCAGTCCATATATTTCTAGTTAATCACTGTATATTAATCAGATCAGACAATAGTAGTAGAAGTAGTGAACGTAAACTCGTCAAGTCAAAAAGTAATAATAGAAAATATATATAATTCTACAGCATTACTAAGTATTCTAAAGTAATCCAAGCAAGGCAGGCAGTCTGTTTCCAGTCGAAAATCCTTTATTAAGTACACAGACAAGCGATCCAAGTAAAACAAAAATAGAGTAATAATTTCCTCACAAGCTTTCTAAATATATATATGCTTTTTATCAGGCATGGGAGTGGTTTATTGTGCTGTAAAACAAAGTGTTATTGGTACAAATGTTAAATTCACATCCCTTCCCCCATCAGTGTGACATTCGAGCTGGTCCTGCCCTACCTAGTAGCTGTCATAATAATATATAGCCCTAATGTACTTTAATGGTACATCTTATTTAACCAAATTATTAAGTCTGTAATTTTATACAAGGCAATATACTACATGGCTGGAAATATATCAACCTTAGTTCATTTTGCGATCAAAATTATATATAAATATATACATATACATTTTGCATGTAAAAATCAGTTTCTATTTTCATAACCTATTGTTAACAAAGATCGCTTTCGTCCTTCTAGACTTCTTCAGGTCTGTGTACAAGAACCCTAAAAACCTATATAATTGTATAATTAGTTAGTATTGTTATTACCATCATTTTGAATAAAGTGGAAAAAAGAGAACCAGAAAAAAGTAAAAAAATATATCTATGATGATGGAAACAAAATATACACTTAAATTTCAAATGATTTAAAATGGTATTTAAAACCAATTTGTAGAAAAAAATAAAATAAAATATACTTAGTCATGTAAACAATGTGGCAATTTTCTAAGTTCCAGTGCACTTTTAATTGAACAGTAGTAGTTTAGTCCAGGCTTTCTAAAAGAGTTCAGCTTTAATTGCCACATGAGTTCCTGTTTCTCCAGAATATTCGGGATGTCTCCTTCAAGATCGCCCATGTCTATGCGATCTAGGATCTGGAACTTAAACCTGTGTGTCTTTTATGAAGAGAAAGGTGTTTGGCTAGTGCATTATTTTTACATCCAGAGCGGATTTCTGACAGATGACATGAAATCCTTCGCTTGAGTTTATTTACAGTCTTGCCCACATAGAATGCATCACATTCATTGCACTGTGCCCTGTAAATTACTTTTTTAGTGTTACAGTCACCCCCTGCACTGGTTTTAATGATCTTCTTTAAATAAGGGCAATAAAAACTATCACCTTGCTGTATAAATATACAAAATGTACAATTAGTTTCACATCTTTTAGTGCTTGTCTCACATGGTCTAGGTTTAAATTCAACAAAACTTCTAATATTCCTGGCCTTCCTATAAACAAATGATGGGGCTTCACCTAAGATGTTAATCAGAAAAGGGTTTCCTGTGGCAATGTCCCAGTTTTCTTCAATAATATTTTTGATACTGTGATAATCCAAAGTGTATGTCAGGATGCAGCTATTTTTGTATTTGTTATTCTCTGTGGGATTACTTAACATTTTTCTACTGGGGAGGTTGAGTGAAGGTGCTTTAGTCATTTTCAGTTCTATAATGGGTTCCAGGATGTTTTTTAACATCTGACTTTCATAGCCTCTCACTAGAAAATCATTCTCTAAGTTGTTCAGGTTTCTCAAAAATGGTTCCATCTCTGTGGTGATTTGAGCTAATCTATAGCCTTGGGATTTCACTACATTATACTTGGTTTTAGTAGGATGTAGACTTTTACTGTGGAGTAATAAGTTAACCCTCGTTGGTTTTCTGAATAGATCAGTGGTCATTCTGTTATTGTTGATGTCGCAAAATGAACTAAGGTTGATATATTTCCAGCCATGTAGTATATTGCCTTGTATAAAATCACAGACTTAATAATTTGGTTAAATAAGATGTACCATTAAAGTACATTAGGGCTATATATTATTATGACAGCTACTAGGTAGGGCAGGACCAGCTCGAATGTCACACTGATGGGGGAAGAGATGTGAATTTAATATGTGTACCAATAACACTTTGTTTTACAGCACAATAAACCACTCCCATGCCTGATAAAAAGCATATATATATTTAGAAAGCTTGTAAGGAAATTATTACTCTATTTTTGTTTTACTTGGATCGCTTGTCTGTGTACTTAATAAAGGATTTTTGACTGGAAACAGACTGCCTGCCTTGCTTGGATTACTTTCGAATACTTAGTAATGCTGTAGCATTATATATATTTTCTATTATTACTTTTTGACTTGACGAGTTTATGTTCGCTACTTCTACTACTATTGTCTGATCTGATTAATATACAGTGATTAACTAGAAATATATGGACTGAAAATCTTCCACACAGAGAAGTTTCTTACACTGTTTTGTTTTTAGACCCACTACACTTTAGTGGGTTGTTTTGAGACTTCGGGGATACCACGGAGATTACTTGTATAATGTTAGACATGCAATCACAGGAGTGGATGTGGCTTCCATCACCACTCCTTGTGGTTGCTTGTAGTACTTACCATCAAAGTATACAAAATTTCTCCTTATTACCATTTCATAAAACTTACAGTAACATTATTGTCCTTCTTTGAGAAGTTCTGATTGACTAATGATGCTTCTTAAAGCTATTCCACCCACAAGTGTAGGATTACTAAAACTAATACTTAATATCTAGTTTGAAAAAAAAAAGAATGTTATATAAATTCACAATTAGTTATAATTCTTATGAAATGCTACGAGTCTTTATGGATATGCGATATGAAATTTTTGTCTACAAATTGTGCAAAGGGCTCCATTTTTGAGCCTGCTGGACTCACTGTGGGATATAAATCTTTAAGAATTTTAGGGATGTCAAACAGTGATAGAATAACAGTCTGACCTTCAAAAATTACAAAAGTCTATATGCTTTTAGATGAAAGTGCTTATTATTTATTTTAATAAACAGTTCATTGTACTTGGTTGTGTATTCTCTGGCAGCGTTTCCAGTAAGATTTTTAGTTTGTTGTTTTGCTTGTTTTCCTGTTAGTCATGGTGCTGTATTGAACTTGGCTCAGAGTTTGCATTCACCTATTTTTTCTCTTTAACTAAGATGATCTCCATGGGGAATGACAAATGGGTAAAACATTTTCCCCAACCTGCT
This sequence comes from Protopterus annectens, assembly GCF_019279795.1. Lineage (NCBI taxonomy): Eukaryota > Metazoa > Chordata > Ceratodontiformes > Protopteridae > Protopterus > Protopterus annectens. The sequence goes on along the minus strand of NC_056741.1, from coordinate 934,556,865 downwards.
CATGGTCAGCCTCTTCCACAATTTCTGTCCCAGGAGCTTCAACTAATATAAGTTCGGTATTTGTACTGTTGTGAGACTGATATACATACACATGCACACACATAGACACACAGACATGCACACACATAGATGTGTGTGTGTGTGCTGCAAAATGTCAAAATGTGAGATGACTGACTGTTTTGTACTCTTTATTTACTATCAGATTTAAAATATATCTATTACTCAAATGTTTGACAAGCTGAACGTTTATGCAACTGGAAAATAGTGTGCTGAGTGGGATGAAAGATAGCTGTGCAATTAATTTCTCACTTGCGTGGGTAGTTTGATTGTATTGTATTATTGCTGATGGAAGTTATTGCTGTCTACATGGTACCCTTAACATCCTGGTGTGAATGTAGAGTTGATATATTTAAGTCTTGTGGGTGTTGGGGGGGTTGGAGGGAAAACATTTTCTTTATCTTTAGATAATCTGTTTTGATAATGGATTTGCTTTGAGTTTTTTATTTGATATAGCCAATACTTTGAGCAGGTGATGGTTTTTAAACATTGTTTTGTGGTTTGTAGTTTTCATTTTTGTGTTACGTATGTGTTTGATGTTTACTTACATAATCACACTGAGCTAAATCTTGCACTTCTGCAGAAAACAGGCCTCATTTTATCCATTGTTTGAGACTGCATTAATAGGTATTGCTTAATTTATGTTGTGTATGACCAGTGAAGAGTAAAAGTATTATCAATGAGAGTCCCATAGACTGCTGGCAAAATAATGCAGTCCCAATGATATACCCAAATGCTTGTTCCACAAGTCCATAGTGATAATAGAGCTGGGTCTAGGGTAAATGAGTGGATTCCCATCCATTCATCTAAGTTACATTTAAATATTGTGAGGGAAGTGCTTTGCTTTACAAAAAGTTTGAGTTTATTGATGAGAAGGGGATTCCTTAAGGGAGGGGCATCTGTCATGCCAACATCTCTTATTTATGTTGTGAGATAGACTTAGGTCCTTTGATCATGTGTTTATGTTACTGCTGGACTTTTGGATATGCAGGAGATAAAGCAGGATTGAGTCATTTACAACTCTGTAGACCAGGCAAGACTACATAGGTGTTTGTAGGAGAGTTTGTGGTTTTTGGGCGAGGTTCGTGAGCATGATAGTTTAGTTATTCAGTAACTATGCATTGTTCTAGTTTTTTGCCTGTTGGGGATTTGAGTTTTTATTGCTGCTATTAGGAAAGATTGTTTATTATGATCCCATCGCATAGGTCATACTGAGATATGGTCATCCTCATTTTATGCAATTTGTGTGTGCAGTATGCATGATTGTTCTGATATTTAGGTTATGATGGATGTTTTTATTCAGTTTTAATTGCTAAGAAGTTTGTTTTGTATGATGATTTTATATTAGGTAATATTCTATGTCAGTGGGATTTTTGGATATCTATATAATTTTTGAGTATTACATCTAATATGGCCATCATTGGGGTATATCCCTTTAAGATGTATCTATTGTTTTTGTTACATTGTAGCATAGCAACTCCTGGTTAATGCATTCTGTTGGAGAGTGCCATTCATTTTTTAGCTGATTACTTAGTAACTAAGAATGCTTTTTATTTCATTGGCTACTAAATGTTTGAATTGATGTAATAATTATATTTAAGACATGTTTTTTTCATTGTATTATATGTCCGATGAAGCATTTATAATGCAAAAGTGTTTACCTAATTTATCAAACTTATTTCTATTTTAATTCCCCTGTGTAAGCAGCTCTTGTGCCAATATGCATTTATTCATTCAGCTGTGTTTCGGTGCCCATTTTTATTTTGTATTTATTACTTGTTTTTGTTTTCACTGACTGTTTATCCTTGGTGGACTTTATATTTATTGGCATTAATTACAATAGGTTGAGTACTTTTGTCCCTACAACTTGAGACTTATTTAGATCTAAATCCCAAAAATGTACTGAATTTGAATAGTAACTAATTTCAATTACATTTAATTAATTAATAAGTTGACCATAATAGAATTAAAGTCACAACAGCCACAAAATAGAAGTGTCATCAAGGAGTAAAACATATTACTTCATCCATGTTTAAAAACAAATATAAAAAATCTAAAGACACAAATTAAAACCTAAACATTATCAAAACTTTGCTGCTCTCATCTTCAGAACAGGATAACTAAAAATGTGATTATTAAGATGTGGAATGGTGTAGAAGCATCCAAACTAAGTTGCTGACTCTCTGTATTCAATTCTTGTTTCCTATTGACTAGTCCTTACGTCCGGTGGAACTTTCTCTAAAATTCCAAATTCAAATTTCATAAAACCTTCATAATCCAGGGAGGATTTACAAAGACCATTATTTTTTGTTTCCTTTCTTAATATTGTACAAGTGCTCATACATTCTCTTTCCTAAACTCATTTCTGCTTTTCCTGTCAAAAAAATATCATATATTACAAATTGCTATATAGATTATTCCTGTTTTATCACAATTGCCCTCTGTAAAAACTACTCTGGAATGACAGTAATTGTTTAATATTATGGATTCTTTGCAATAATGTAAAGACATTGGTTATACTTTCCACATTTTGTGGTTCTTTAGTGTGCTTCCCCTGGTTCCTATTCAAGATTCCCTTTCCATTTTTTTTCTAAAGCAGTCTTTATATTTTCATCTGTTTTAAGAACAAAATGTGGAAAATCACCCATTATGCTAAACATTTCTTCATATATTTTAAAAGTCTTATAAATTGGTTCTATCTCTTTTATTAAAGATTTATCATTGTGTGCAATTACCACAGAGTGTTCATAGTTAGATGTACCTATGTTACTACAGTCTTGCTTCCTCTCACATTCATTTTTACCTAAAAGTGAGGTGCACTTTCGAAACTCTACCCCTGGTTACCTCCACATATAACTTGTCTGATAAGTCCTGGTTTATTCTCTTCAGTCTCTCTCCCTCTCTCTCTCTGTAAATATATATATATATATAAATATGTGTGTATGTCTGTGTTTGTGTGTGTGTGTGTGTGTGTGTGTGTGTGTGTGTGTATATATATATATATATATATATATATATATATATATATATATGTATGTATATATCTACATATATAGCTAGATATAGATGTGTTGCATCTTTTGACATACATGATATATTACCCTTGATATCCTGGTCAGACACTATCACCCTTAGGGATTTCCACTCAGGAGAATAATAGTACCAGCTCCATGGCAACACCTTCAGCGGTGCTGCTTCTGGTAATGTAGCATACATACAGATCTATTCTGCCTAGTATGTATTGATACCCATTGCTAGATTTTACTAATGACCCCATGGACTCCGTTGCGGTACATTTAAATGATACTTCTGTAATACGTATTTTGATCATACTATTTTTTATCCAGGAAGAAGTAGACTTTTCTGACTTTCTCATCAAGAAGCAATGAAGAAATCCTCTCATTTTCTGTTACTTCTCTGTATTGTGCCCACACCACAAAGGGGATGTCAGAACAATATTTATAATCAGTCTTACTTTTTTCCAGATTCATAGATTTCTGCTGGATAAAGTCCATCTTCAGCTTCATTCTGTGCTTTAGTCTGCATTTGCTTGCTTCCAGGGGCTCTCAGTCCAGTTCTTTTTCTTGGTTTATGCTCATTCAGTTTCTCTGCTAATGTTTCTAGTAATTTTGTGTTGACATCTGTCTTATTTTGATTCTTTATAATCATTTCCTGTGCTGACATTACTTACAGTTTTGATTTTCTATTGTTGTATCACTGAGACATCCTTCTGATAACAGGGATGATACTTTTCACTTTCCAAACACAAGTAGATTCTGCTCTTATTGGACTTTCTATCTCAACTCCCTTTTCCAAGTTTTGATTCTCAATCAGTTTGTGAGTGTCATTCCCTTTATTTTCTCTTATACTATTCATAAACAGAATGGATATATCAGTCTGTCATTCTGTGTGTCTAGAGTCCCCTTTTCTTGTATTTCCACAGAGGTTTAAGATGGGACAATTTGTTTTCCTATTATTACATTATGAGTTAAATCAGGAGATACAGCCAGAGGATTTAAGGATTTTTTCGAACTATTTACATTTCTACATGTGTAAAGAAATTCTCTTTTCTGTCACCATGGGAACATATTACCTTCATTTTTTTAACCATTACTAATTTTGTGTTTACACACCAGGGAAAGCGTGACAAAGTAAATCTTAGTTTCAGAATCTTGAAGATCTTGCACCTCTATTCCTTGTAAAAGTACAGTGCATTTTTATGTATTGAACTTTACTATTAAAAGTAATAAAATGTTGGGAAAAATAAATGCATTAAATAACTTTGTTCTTACAATGTGACACAGAACTGAATAAATTATTTTAGATGCAGTACTATCACACTCCATAAGTACACCTATCTAAAACATGCTCTATTAAATTTCTACTGGCATTGCTGTCTTCAGAATTAGTCAAAGCACGTAGCAGTGACACCACTATATTTGCATCCACTTAGCACTTAATTTGCTGGTTTTGATTTCATAGAAGAAGGTACATTTCTTAACACAGTCTTTCAATCCACATAATTCATTCCTTAACAATATGTCATTATTAATAATAGCTGTTGTACAAATGTTATTAGTCCTTGCTATCACTTTGCAGCACTTTGCAAAGCTCTTTAAAGCTTACATATTACAAAAACATCTGACAGTTTTACTCTACTGTTGCTCTCAGGGTCAAAGCAAAGTTGTAAAATATACTTTAAATCATGCATCTCTGCACATAATTGACTAGCTGTATTCCAGTTTCATAGGCTCATATGTAAGTAATAGGCATTCAGCCTGCAGACCATGAGAAGCCTAGTGAATAACCCATTTTCAAAATTCATAAGTTTTCTTCAGCCTCAAGCAGTACAAAACAAGATGGACACGGGGAGAATTTGAGACTGCAGATCCATGAAGGTGGCAAGGGCCATACCTCTCAACCTATTAGCACAAAGAAATCTGGACAAGGCCAAACATAATAGGGGGACAAAGGCCCAAAAATAGGGACAGATTTTAAATACTGTTCTGATAAACTTAGAAATATGATAGAATAAATGGTTTTGTGTCATCATACATTTTCTGATGGATATGAAGTCTGAAACTCAAATGTGTTTCATTATTTAGTGATGTCAGTCCTCAGTGATTGCTAGAATACCACAAATTTTATGAGGATCAGAAATATGAGGCAAATATCTGGGCATTCTGCAAAAATGTGGACAGCTGAGAGCTATGACAAGTGTACTTCCTAGCTTGACATGTAGTGGCAGTTTGTTCCAGAGCTGGGGATACACTGCTATATGAATCTATCATGCCAACATATTCTTTTATCTGTTAATGAAGGTTTAATGCCTTTAACCAGGTATTAGGGGAACCATTTGTACTGCAAAGGAATTGGTGTTCAATGAAGGTTCATGGCTTGAAAGGCTAGGTACAGATCCTCATGGAGGAGTCATTAAGGGACTAATTACAGACACAACTGCCAGTTTCTCTTGATAACTAAGATTTAAAAAACAATCAGTCTTTTATGTTATGCATTTTGAGGTCTCTCAAGTTGAATGATGTGTTTAGTCAAATACTTGCCAAAGGGAACATTATATTCAACAATGCATGTGTTAAGATATGTGTTAAAGGGAATTAATATTGCCTTAGATCTAGAAGAGATGACTTTGGAAATTAGTCAGATAGGAGGCTTCCTTATCTACTGTTGAGATATGATGGGCAAAGGATTAGGAATTATCAACAACAGAACTGATTGGAGGGGGCATGTCACCTATATGGTATGTAAAAATGTTGTGTTTACCAAAATAAACTATACTACATTTTTTCACATTTAATTTGAGACAATTTCCTTCCACTAATTGTTAAGATGGCCCAGCCCATGTTGGAATAATTTTGAATAATTGAAAGACTGATGACAGTGCCAAATTTATATTTGTCTGCAAACTTACAATGACCATATGCCAAGAGTGCTGGCCTGAAGAAATGAGGAATAGATGACAAATAAGAGAGGGACCAACTTACAATATAATGACTGGCAACTTTTTTTTTAGTCTCAGAAGTGACAGCTGTGATTGTAACCGCATGGGTTCTTTCAGACAACATGTTAACTATTCTCCACACAACAGAAAGTTTCATATTCAGATTTACAAAGATGTCAGTACTGCCTGAATGATGACTAATAGCAAAGGCCTTTGCCAGGATCAGATATTCGGTATGTACTGTGTAACCCTGTCCATTATTTTAGTGACTTTTAAACAGATTACTAAGGGGGAAGAAGCAGGGCCTGCCTTTGAGAAGCCAAGTTTATGAGGATCAAGGGTTAATAAAGTTGTTATATCTAAATTAATGAGGATTGAGATAATGTATTCTATAACTTTATATATGATGCTTGTGAGTCAAATGGGTTTGTAGTTCTCATGGTCTGTAGTTAGGCCACCCTTTTGTAATGGCATTGTAATAGCAGTTTTCCAGACTTTACGGATGCATCCAGTGGAGGTGCTTAGAATAAAGAGGTTTTTATTTATTTATTTATTTGGCATGTGTTTACCAGGCAAGGGTATGAGCTCATTTTCATTCGAGGCCTGGGGAGAAAAGCTCCACAGTACAAATTAAACAAAATTTAAAGATAAAATTGAACAATGGTTACAAATATTAATACAATAACAAAGTAGTAGAATATGTTACATACAATAAAAGAACAATAAGCAAAACATAAAGGCAGGCAATAAAGTTGATCATACATTATATAAACAGTAGAAGAGAATTCCTAATGTGCATGTTACATAATGATGCATGAAAAATATATAACAGAATAAGTAATAGGTCATAAAAGCCATATATACATTTTCTGGCAGGAGAACAAGATAGTAAATTTCAGTCAAGTTTTGGGATAGATAATGGTTAGTCTAAGAATATAAAGAAAGGACATTAGAATGTTAAGGAAATTAAAGAGAGGTGAGCCTATGAAATAGGTAAAGCAGGAAGGAAGCAGGATATATCAAGAGAAAGTTTTAAGAGTGTGGAAGGAGGGAATACAAAAGAGTGCTAAGACGGCAAGGAGCTCGGACAGATCCAATTATTGGTTAGATGTTCTTTCAGCCTAGACTTGAAGGAATAGTAGTGGGTACAAGTCTGACTGCTTCTGGAATGCTATTCCATGATTTGGCAACAGAGTAAGAGTACAGACTAACCTCATTAGATCTTTGAAGTTTGTAAATACATAGTAGATTCTTGTGACAGGAGCGTGGGTAACAAGATGGAATACAGTGTTGAAGTAGTGATGATGTAGTTTGCGAAAATGAAGAGCACTGTCCAGATTATTATATAGGGAAGACTACTAGAACCCTAAAAGAAAGAGTTTATGAGCACCTATATGCCATTATATAGATGAATTTAACAAATGCACTTGCAAAACACATACAGGAGTATGGTGAGCATATATTTGAATTTTGTGGTATCCAGCAGGTCCATGAGCAACTTTTTTTTTTTTGGGGGGGGGGTCATGGATGCTACATTTAGAAAGAGCAGAAATAATCTGGCAACTAAAATTACATTCTTATGTATGGCCGGGTTTGAATGACTACCGTGCAATCAATAGTATACTCAGGCTTAAAGCATTACTTAGGTGAGATTATTTATAAGTTGGTGTGCTAGGGTAGTGATTTAATAAATATATTTACTTATTTATGTATTTTATATATATATATTTCTACAAGAAGAAATATTTTAATTAATAATAATAATCAACTAGGATATCTTTAGATTATTTATTAATGAAGGAATTAAGTTAATGTATTTTATGTGCGTTTTATATATATATATATATATATATATGTGCTTATATATTTAAAAAAAAATGAAAATTTTGTTATGACACAATTTCCTTTCTAGAGTAGGAGGTGCTTAGAAAATGCTATTTAAGAAGCTCAGTTGTGGTTTAACACTGTTTTAGTCTGATGAAGTTTGTTATTTTACAAACGAAAAACGCTTCACTGTATTTCTTTAAATAAGAGGTTTGCTTGCACTCTGGTCATTTTTTTCATGATTTCTACAGTTTGTTTTTTTGATTTTCCATGTAGATATAGTAGCATGGCCCCAACAGGTAAACCAGCAGCTGAGCGATCCAGTAAACAGAGCAGACGGGTGTGCATGAGTGTGCAGGCATGGAGGTGTCTGTGGAATGCAAATCACCTCATAAGCAGGTGAAATCCATGCAAATGAGGGTGATTTGTGATCCAATAAGCTGCACAGTACCCGTGTCGGAGACGTGTATGTGTTGGAAATGTACACATAAAGTAACCATGTACAGAACTAAAAAAATGAAACAGGGGACTGTAAAAGCCCAAAAAAGAAGGTTGGATATTGTAATGTAGGGATGGAAATGGCCAAAACTATGCCCAGTGAGTCCAAAAAACAATGCAAATCATTATAAAATATTTATTTTTTTAATACACATATTAAATTTGTGCAGCATGCAGCAACGTGCAAACATGTTGTTATGTAAAAAAAAATATTAAAATGCTGAAAAACTGAAAATAAGACATTTGCAAAAATAATGCATTATAGTGCCATACATGCATAGTGTACAAAGGCAGGTGTCACTGGTTGCTAAGGAGGCAGGCCTTGGAGTAGTGAAGTATCCATGGAATATGCAAGGATATGCATGCAAATCAGCTGAGGTTACTGAATAACAAAAATGGGCCACTGTGTCCACAGATAAAACCTGTGTAGGGCCAGAATTGTGTTGGTGTTAGTAGATCAGGTAGCTGACATCAAAAGAGCTGTGTCCTGCTGTGTTTCAGTGGATTGGACCTCAGTGGCACCCATTTGTACTCAGCTAAGCACAGCTAAGCAGGTAGGGTGTATCCAGTGCTGCTAAGCATTTTGTATCTGCAGGGTGTGTGTTTCAGCTGTATTAAGCTATGCTGAATGTCCCCGTGCATGGGGTTGTGTCTAAACTGCTGAGCACTGTTTATACTAGTGCCATAAGTTTGCACGCCATGTCCCAGTGCTTAGCAGTGAAAGAAATAAAAAAAATAAAATAAAAGGAAATCACCTGGGAAAGCCAATCAAGTATAAATGACTGAAAAATCCTGTTCCACTGACACTGGCCCATTCAAACCTTCAATGATAGACCTGGCAGGTGAAATATATTAAAGTCAGCTAATAACACAGATTTGCATCTGCAACAGACCACTATAAAGTATGCATACACCCTTCAATCTGATTTTTCCCACATTCTCTGCACCATTGGAGTACACACTTGGGAAATTATAGGGACTATTGCTGATCTGCTACATCTGTATGTGCTAGAGGCTGAGGTCAGTGCTGGTGCTGATGCTGACAATAGGCCTAGACTGAGAAGGAGAAGAGTGTTCAGGCCCAGGGTTACCTTCAGGTGCTACATGAGCTGGAGATAGTAGAGTGCTACAGGGTGGACAGGGACATACTACAAGAACTCACCAAGCTTTGCCACCGTCAACTGAGACCCAGACCCAACAGAGGGGAACACATCCCAGTGGAAACAAAGGTATGTGTAGCCCTTAGAATACTAGCTACAGGTACTTTTCAAAGACCTATTGGGGATATGATGGGGGGCTTACAGGCTTCTGCATCCTTACAGGCTTCTGCATCCGGGGTACTCCACCACTTCCTGGATGTCATGCTCATACATGCCAGTGAGCACGTATGTTTACCCTGCACCTCTGAGGAGAGGGCTAGCAATATGCATCTCTTCCACCATGTAGCGTACTACCTTGAGGTACTGTGTTCCATAGACTGCACTCATGTGCACATCAAAGCACCACCTAGTGAAGAGGGTAGAGTCTACATCAATAACAAGGGGTATCATTCTATCAACTGCCCGACTGTGTACAATGCCAAGGGCATTGTCATGAATTTGTGTACTAGCAGCCCTGGCAACTATCACAACTCCCACATCTAGCATGCATCACAGCTGTACCAGACGTTTACCAGGGGGGACATTCCATACAGCCATCTACTGGAGGATGCTGGCTATACACTGGAGCCATGGATGATGACACCCATCAGAAATGCACACACACGTACCGAAGAATGCTATAATGAGGCACATGCACAAACTAGGAACATCACCGAGCATGTGATTGGGCTGCTGAAGTCACAGTTCCCCTGCCTTGATATATCTGGTGGAGCCCTGCAGTACTCTCCAGTCATTTGTGCACACATGTTCACAGTATGCGTCATGCTGCACAATATGATCCTGTGGAAACAGCTGTGGCAGGAACATCACAGGGAAGGGACACACAATACCCCCACCAGTACCAAGGTCTCCACAGCCACAGGGGGACTCAGAGGAGGAACACCCTGAGCCTGTCCCTGTAGGCAGATGTAGGCATGCCCAGAATGCCCTGACTTTGGCAAAGAGGCAACACATAGCACATGCACTGACATCCTAGAGACCTAGGGACTGAAACCACACTCTGACTCACATACATAGTAAAAATAATGCCAGCCACACCACACAACCTGTACCTTACCATGTATTGGCTGTGTACTGCATGCATCCAAAAGAATCAGCCCTGAAGCATTGTGATCTCAACTGCTGCAGGCACAAAGTAAGTCACTCTTCTTTACAAGTGTATGAGGTGATAGAGTATGGTAACGTATGCATGGACCTGTCACATGATGCTAGGGAATAGAGTAGGCTACTGGGAATCCTGCAGTCAACTGCCAGCTATGTGGGACAACAGGAGCTCCTTGCCCAATACTGGCCATCCCATAATATGCAGTAGGCTCCAAGGCAGCAAAACCCACTGCACTATGTGAGGGAAATGACAAACAGTGGGGTCATTGGACAGATGCATGACTGTTAATGCTAGAGTCTCCTACTCCTAACACACCCGTGTTCCCATACAACTGCAGTAACTCTATGTTTGCAAGGAAATAGCAGCAGACAACACAATCTCAGAGCTGTCCCAATCAATCTGGTGACATGTTCCATTTCCATAATATGCAGGGGTCAATGTGCTGATACCTGGACTGTGTTTAAGCTTTTATGTTTGGCCATACCTTACTTGGGCAAAAAGGAAGTTTATTTGTTCACCAGTGAGAGTGGGGAACTATGAACAGCCTACCTGCCCTTGGAAGAGTGGTTTGTGCCCAGACACTGTAGTTTTATTGGCCATTTTGGGCTAATTTCTATCTCTTTAATCTTTCTGATATAAAAACCACATTTGTGCGTTTTTTGTGTTTGTATAAGCTCAGCAGATCCTCCCCAGGTGTCATGCAGAGACCTACAATGCCAGAGAGACAAAAGGAGAGACTTTGTAGTGTTTAAGTACCATTTATTTTTGGTTTTTCTTGTTGCTTATTGCTATTTCAGTCAAACACTTGTTTTCTAGTGTTTATTGCTTCTCAGAACATTCATTTTACACTGACATTGCATTTATTTGTGCCTGCACTTTAAAACTCGTTTTTTGTTGTAAATTGTATTTTTAACTGTTACTGGCTTCCCACTCAAGTGTGACAGCCATTACTGCACTATAAAAGTGTTTTTGCATTTCTTTCTACTGTTTTCTTGAAAAAAAAAAATATTGCTATTTTCCAACCATACTAATCTAGTTGATACCTGGACTGTGTTTAAGCTTTTGTGTTTGGCCATACCTTACTTGGGCAAAAAGGAAGTTTCTTTGTTCACCAGTGAGAGTGGGGAGCTCTGAACAGCCTCGCTGTCCTTGGAGGAGTGGTTTCTGCCCATAAACTGAAAATCCCTGTTCAGTCTAATACAGTCTGTACACACCCTAGGTATGATTCAGCTATTATGGCTAGAACACAGTTGGGGAATCCCTTGGGCATTATATTAGGGAGATTTTGAACTGTGTAATCAGATACAGCAGCCAACTGGCTCTAGCACACAAAATCCTGGAGTGGAGTACAGGTAGGTCTGGACTGGAGTCCTCTTGTAAGTACTGATGGTCACACTAGGCATGCTCCTACAGTTAACTAATTTCAGCCCATGTCTGAAGCCACATCTGCCGATAGAACTGAGATGGTGAACACAATGGAACAGACTGCTGGACTTTATACTGTTGTTGATCACAAAACACTCTTATTTTCATTATTTGTTCAGACCCTTTTCTCACTTTTTTGTGTAATTAATGTAGCACATATTTGTAACTTTTATATTAATGTACATGTCATCTTTTATCTCCATTTTTTTATTCACGTCTTCAAGTATCTTTACTTAACTACTTTCATTTACTATGTATCAACTATGATTTGCATCACTTGTATTTTTATTTCAAATTTTATAATCAATTTGTCTACTACTGTAGCTTTTCTCCCCGGGCCTCTACTGAAAATGGAAATATATCCAGTTAGACTAGCCCGGTTAACAAATGTAAAATAAAATAAATAAAAAAAAATGTCAATATATTTCTGTGCATACAGACAGGTATGTATACCTAACTGTCTCTCCCTATCCCAATATATCCAGTTAGACTAGCCCGGTTAACAAATGTAAAATAAAATAAATAAAAAAAAAATGTCAATATATTTCTGTGCATACAGACAGGTATGTATACCTAACTGTCTCTCCCTATCCCCATCAGACATAATTACACTTACCTATCAGTATGTGGCACATATAAGATATATATGTATCTGCAGAGTTTTATATATATATATATATATATATTGTAGAAAGAGACAGAAAGAGGCGGAGAGAGGGAGTGAGAGAGACACACACACATAGAAAAGTATAGAGTGATGTAGTACTGCAGCCACTTGCACACCAATTGTTACCAGTGGTGCATACAACTAGTATGGTGAGCAGTAGTAGTAAGTAGGCAGCAGTTCTAATCTCACATCAGCCACCTGGTGTGTGTGTGTGTAGATATTTCACATATAGCAGCATACACATGCCCAACAGGCCTATGTCTGTGTAATGGTCAACCATTTTATGGCCCTGTGACTAGTGTCCTCCACAACAGTGGCCTCTCTGTCAACAGCTGCTGATGTCATCCACCCTAACAGCAGTGGCAGACACTCTCCAAACACATAAGCTCTGTGGTGCATGCAATATATACATAGAACTATACTTTATACAACTAGAGAGGTTGGGGTTATAATCCCAACAATGGCAATTATGTGAGTGTGTGTGTGTGCCTAAGTATATCCCCTTGCAGCAGTGTTTCTGTCCTGCCAATGGTGTGTGCAATGCTAATACATGTTAAGGCCCATGCCTACCTGTTAATCCCCACATTGGCTTACTTTACAGGGACTGCTGATGTCATCTACCTTAGAAGCACTTTGAGATACTCTCCAAACACATAAGTTCAGTGGTGCATGTGATAAGTACATAATACTGTAGCATAATCATCAAGATAATTAGGGGTTCTAATCTCAACAATGGCAACTCTATGCATGTGTGTAAGTATATCCCCTTGCAGCCATTTGTCTGGCTTGCCTATGTGTGTGCAATTCTAATATATTTTAAGTGCCATGCATTCCTGTTAATGCCCACATTGGCATACTTTATAGGGCCTACTGATATCATCCACCTTAGAAGCACAGTGAGACACACTTAAGACACAATATCCCCTTGTAGCAGTGCTGCTGTCCTAGTCTATATAACTAGATAGGTAGGGGTTCTACTGTCAAAACCAGCAACTCTGTGAGTGTATGTATGTGTGTGTGTGTGTGTGTGTGTGTGTGTGTGTGTGTGTGTGTGTGTGTGTGTGTGTGTGTATGTGTGCGTGTGTGTGTGTGTGTGTGTGTGTGTGTGTGTGTGTGTATGTGTGTAAGCATATCCCCTTGTAGTAGTGCTGCTGTCCTAGTGTATATAACTAGATAGGTAGGGGTTCTACTGTCGAAACCAGCAACTCTGTGAGTGTATGTGTGTGTGTGTGTGTGTGTGTGTGTGTGTGTGTGTGTGTGTGTGTGTGTGTGTGTGTGTGTGTGTGTGTGTGTGTGTGTGTAAGCATATCCCCTTGTAGCAGTGCTGCTGTCTTGCCTGTACATGTGATGGTTATACAATTTTAAGGTCCTGCCCCCCCCCATTGGCAACCATTTCAGGGCCTAATGATGTCATCCACCTTAAAAGCACAGTTAGACACTCTCCAAACACATTAGCTCCATGCCGCATGCGATAAGTGCATAGTACTATTCTGCATATAACTAGATAGTGGGGGTTTTACTCTCATAGCCAGCAACTCTGTGAGTGTATGTGTATGTAAGCATATCCTCTTGCAGCAGTGTGTGTGATGGGGGATCCAGACACATGCTCGACTAGCATATGTCTAAATCACAAAACATTGAACACACATACACGAAAGCGCTTAACATCGAAAAGTGCTTCCGTGTATGTGTGCCTGTTTCATAAATCGGACTACATTGTGGGTAAGGGAAAATTCCCTTTTCTCCACTGTTGTGCGATCTCGGAGTGAGAATATTAAAGTGGGGTGTATGGGGAGTGCAGGGGGGCAAAGCCCCCTGCAGAAACATAGATTTTTTTTAAATACACATACATGAAAGTGCTTTTTGATGTTAAGCACTTTCGTGTATGTGTGCTCGATGTTTTGTGATTCAGACACATGCTAGTTGAGCATGTGTCCTAGACCCGTGTGATGGTTATACAATTTTAAGGGCCTGTTAACCCCCCCCCCCATTGGCAACCTTTTCAGGGCCTACTGATGTTATCCACTTTAGCAACACAGTTGGACACGCATGCGATAAGTACACAGTACTAGACTGTATGTAACTAAATAAGTAGGGATTCTACTTTCAAAACCAACTAGTGTGTGTGTGTGTGTGTGTGTGTGTGTGTGTGTTCTACTCCCACCAAGGGTAGTGCATGTGTGTGTGTACATGTATCCCCTTGCAGCAGCATTAGTGTGTTAGGGTTACCACCTATCTCACTCTGCAAGTTGCAGTCCGTGTTTGGCCAGGTGTGTCCTTTGAAAATAGCTAAAAAAATATAAATCTCCCGAGAGTGTATGGCAACAATAATTTCCTACATCATGTCCTCCCCGCGGTTGGGTGGGTGTTCGAAAGACATGCATAAATGGGCATGCCTTCGTTGAAGGTTGAACATTGAGCTGGCACCTCGGCATTCGTGAAAATCTACTGCCAATATTAGCGGACCGGAGTTCCACTGTGGCGACCCCTAACCAGGAAAAGCCGAAAGACAACAACAACAACGTTGTAAGTTGCATAAAACAGTAATTCTATATCACAAACACCTAAATGTTATGAGAAATAGCATAATCTACACAAGTGCTACAAAATAAGATGTTATATTTTTAAAAAAAGTGAGGTTCTGTCCATTGCACTCACTGTGGACATGGTTTGTCCTGCCAACTGTCATGCTACTACAAAAAGTGTCCCACATCTGGCATTTGATAAGGTGGCAACTGTAGTCTGTCTTGCCTAAGTGTGTGCAATATGTATACACTTTGAGGCCCTGTGAGTAGTTGCTGCCCCTAAATAACCCACATGTATCTAGGCATGAATGCTGCCCACCATCACCTACATTTGTAGGTACTGACCAAGTGTGTGGATGACTGTCAGTTGGGTGCTGTCTGTCATTGACTCCCCAAATGTTAACATATGGCAAGAAGGTCTTACAACAACTATGGACTGATGCCAAGGTCCTGGACTCAAGCTAAACACAAAAACTGTATTATCATACCAGTCAGCAAAGACACAGCCTCACTGTTTACCACATCAATGGCAACCTGCTAAACACACAACCTGTGTTGAGACACTTGGGTACTCAAGGTTGATAAGAATTCCACATTCAACCATCATATAGCGGCAGTGGTCAGAAAAGCCTTGTACGTGGTTCATCTCATAGGTAAAGGGATTGCATCCAGAAAAAAGATGGTCATTACCTCTCTATACTCCTCACTCTGTACACCAATATTTTGCTACAATGCCCCATTTTGTATGTACCTATCCAGACATCTGCACCAACTGAAAAGGCCATGGAAGTCCCTCACAAAAATAATCCTTGGCCTCAAACACCTGTACCATGCAGACAGGCTCAAATCACTATTGCTCCACTCAGTGTTGGACAGGTTGGTCAGAAGTGGGCTGTGTCATGTCTGCAAGGCAATGTTGGACTCTGCCCTACTACAGCTGCCTCACAGCTGTAAGTCTAAACACTCACGAATTACCTGAATGACAGGCCTGAATCTGATATGTGACATCAACATAACCTTCTGGTGAGACAGGTTTGTCTCCCAGAGCTATCCTGTCTCAAGAATACACATTCCATATACATCGAATAGAGTACCATGCTGAACCTCTTCAATTGCGGCCATGATGAGTGGATGGGAAACCACAATTCTGTCCCAGGGTCTGACCTATGTCCCTAATTGACAGGGGCAGCAGGTACTGACTGATTTTTTTTTCTGGGGATAAAATAATGGCTAGCCTTGCAAGTTCCCCAGGGTAGTAACCTCCTACGATCCTACAAACCTATGATCCTACTGAACTCCCAGGTGACATGTATCAAGAATAGCATGTTGTGTCATGGGGTATGCAAGCAAGATTACACTGCCTGCCCCCATTGTTCCTGACACACTGTTCTACACATATGCACCTAGGTAAACATCCACATATACAGCTGTACCTTGGTGAAGTCACATTTCTGCATTGCCACCATGCCATCCTAAGCTGCTGTATTGGCACCAGCTCTCCATGGTGGACACACACAGACCACTGGAACAGAAACAGAAAGAGAAAAAGGTGTGGAAGACAACAGTCAGTCAGCAATAATACCACCAATGCAGCATCATGGAACAAAGGTACATACACTCTGATGTGTACTCATGACACATGCCAGCACACAGCAACTTACAGGGCATAACACTACTGCACTACAAACTGTCATTAAATGTACTATATTCACCCTGTGCATCAGACACATATTTGCATGTCCCTGCATCGATGGTATGGATGAGAGGGACGTGACACAGGTATCATCACATGCACAGGGTGTGGTGTAGAGTTGCCAAAGGCTTAGGCTGTGCCACACAGTTGACGTTGTGTGTGTGTGTGTGTGTGTGTGTGTGTGTGTGTGTGTGTGTGTGTGTGTGTGTGTGTGTGTGTGTGTGTGTATGTGTGTGTAGGGATTCTGGTCAGCTGGGCCATAGAGAGGAGCTGTGTGTGTATGTTGATGACCTGCATGTGACAGTATTATGTAGTGTGTGCATGTACAAAGTCAAGCCATGTGCTAGCCCTACACAAGAGTATGTTGGACAGCTGTGGACCATACATGGCAGAATGTACAGTTCACTGTCTCTTGCCATGAACATGGGAACTGATTCTGCCAGGAGTGGCACTGGCACAACCATACCAAGGGTCAGCTGTAGTACAACTTGCTGACGGTGACTGGTGTCTGCTGGGTCTGTCTCCTACATGGGACCCCTCAGGACCACATGCTCATGGCCTGCCATGTCGTGGTGTGAACAGCAACCTCCCTTCTGTAGTGCTGCTGGTAAGGCCACTACAGGAGCATGTCTGTGCATGGCCATGTAGACTCTCAGCTGATGATGGTGCTGACCTATGTCCACATGTCCATCTCCCTTCTCCTATCACATATTCCAGCACAGACAATGTGTGGTTAAAGACTGACAATGTCTCACCCCACTATCTGTCCACTACCTCAGCAAAATGATGAATGGCATCACCAATGTTGTGGATGGAGTCATGAATGCCAAACAATGATGCATCCATGATCCTGAGCATCAATCTGGTGTTGCATTCAGAATATGCCTGTACCTCCATGATGGATTGAAACATGCATCAAGTGACTCGTGATGTGACACCTGCGACAGGTGGTGGATAGGCACCAGTCCTCCTTTGAGCACCCCTGTCAATCTGCTTGTGTGGAACCTCACCAGCTCTTTGGCTATGGCTAGTGTCTACTGTCACAGATGCCATAGTCACCACACTCTCCTGTTCGATGCCACTACCATCTGACTGTCCAATATCTGTGGCTGCAAGGGACTGGGTATGTGTGGGCACACTGACTGTGTGGGGACATTGGGGGAGGAAGTGGGATGTCAACCAATGGGACAGATTCAGCCCCCAACAACCCCACCTGTGCCTCACTATGACCACCATCATCATCAGAGAGCAATGAGACACTGACGTCAGGTTGTAAGGAGACACACTGCAACCTCCATGGTCACCTGTGAGGAGGAAGACAACATGACTACATTAACACATGCACTATTATGTCTGCTGATCCACACACACACACACACACACACACACACACACACACACACACACACACACACACACACACACACACACACACACACACACAGGTGAGGTGCCACAACCGCATTATACATACCACACCTTATTACTAATCCCATGCACAACACACAAGCAGACCACAACAGACACAGACAAGAAAGGCCCTTAACAGCATGCAGTGCAGCTATGTCTGGTTAATGTTGCCAGTATTATAAACCTGTGAGCTAAGTTACATGCTAGTGTATGAGATGAACCTTCACCTAGAAAACAGTGCACCCGTCTCCACCATAATATCCCCCCCCTGTATAGTAGACTGCATTCATCTTCAGAAAAATATATGCAAACATGTTACAGCTCCTATAAATATGCTACTTTTATTACCAATTCAATGCACTGCAGTGAACCCCTCCACAACCGAACACAGAAATATTGTACTATGGCTAAGCTTAACAGTTGTGTCCATTGCAAACTGGCAGCTCTTAACATTCCTATGGAACAGATGAATCATAACAAAACAGTTTCACACTCACCGGCTTTGGTTGACATGTATGGGAAGTGTATTCCAGAGCATGGGTAGTCTCCGGGTTATGAACCTGTCTCTCCAGCATGTTCTGTTGATTGTGATAATGAGGTTGAGGTCTCTGGAGTCTGTGATGCAGAGGGAATGGGATTTCTTTAGATATAGAATTTCTAACAGGGCTGGGCCAGACATGGCTTTGTAAGTCAAGCAGAGAGTGCCTCTTACTAGACTATATGAAACAGAGAATAGCTGGAGTTTTTTGAGTCTGTCCATGTAAGACATGTGCTTAAGTCCTAGGATCCTCTTTGTGAGGTACTTTTGTGGCCTTTCCAGCTGTTGCATGTGTCTAGTGAGGTACATGCTAAATGGGGCATTATACATGATGATTTACCTAATGAGGGAAGAGTAGAGGGAGATGATGATCTCTTTATTCCTGGATGCAAAAGCCTTGGTAATGAGATGTGCCACATGAAGGACTTTCTGACCACAGTGGTATTGTGGTGGCCGAAGGAGAGGTTGCTGCCAACCTGTATCCCCAGATCTCTTATAATGCCTTCAGTGTTCAGTGGGCTTCCATCCAATGTGGTAATTAGTGGAAACTTAGTTTTTCCCCAAAGGGGATGATGACGCATTTTTTGGCATTAAGCTTAAGGCCATGGTTTCAACACCAGCCATTGGTCTTAGTGAGGCCTATCTGTAGGATGTCTATATCTTCTGGAGAGTTAAAAATGGCTCCCAGCTTGCAGTCATCTGTGAACTTGGTCAGCCAGAGCCCCTCAGTGCTTGTCTGGGCTTCTGAGAAGTAGATGCCAAACAGGAGAGGACCCATAACCGATCCCGGAGGAACTCCACTCATGACTGGTCGGACGTCTGACTTGGAGTCTGCTACTTTCACACTGTGGGTTCTATCTGTGAGTCAATTTGAAACCCACCTAGTGATATAGGGGTTGATGCCTAGTTTGGTGAGTTTATCAATAATTCCTGAGTGGAGAATGGTATCAAAGGCCTTGGCCATATCGAGGTAGGCTGTATGAACTGCCTTGCACTCATCCACAGCTTTGTTGACTGACTCAAAGAAGTCAATCAGTTTAAGCAGGCATGATCTATCTTTCACAAAACCAAATTGCGTGGGATCTAGAGTTTGGAAATTTCCTATATCCTTGTTAATTAGGTCCACGATGATGCGCTCCATAGCCTTACATATCAGACTCATCAGCCTAAAGGGGTGATAATTCCCAGGGTCTGTAGTTCCTCCTGCTTTATGCAGAAGGATGACTGTAGCAGCATTTGGTAGGAACAAAGCCTGAGGTGAGGCTGTGATTGAACAGAGCACACAGATGTGGTGCCAGTTCACTTTACAGTTCATGTAGAACACATCCAGAGATATTGTTGGGTTCCAGGAAGCTGTATTATTGGCCTTGTACAATGCAGCTTTAACCTATGCTGCAGTAATGCTGGGTGCCTGGCATTACTCCAGTATTGTGATTGGTCCTTGGGGTAGGGGGTAAAATTGGCACTGAATCTGTCAACCAGTATGTTGGCAATATCTGTTGGCTCAGTATAGGAGGTACCAATGCACAGTAACTCAGAGCAAACCTGGGTATTGCTGTGGAGATTCTTGATATAACTACAGAAGGCCTTGTGTTTGTTTATAGTGTCTGCCACAATTCTGCCTTCATAGCTGGCTTTAGAGGTTTTGATGAGGGATCTCAACTTTTTGTTGAGGCTAATAAGGGAGTTTTTTCAGTCCTGGGTCCTCAGCTTTTTCTGAAACAGTTTCTTCCTTCTGTTGTAGAGTTTATTGATGTCATGACCATAGTACCTTTATTAGGAAAAGTGGTGACTTTGAATCTAACAAAATGAAACTGCCAACAAATCACAAATTGAAGGCCATGCTGTTAAATGCTAGGAGTCTGAACATAAATCTGTACCCATTGCAAGCAGTGTTAACCCTGGAGAATGCTGTCATCTGTGCAGTGACAGACACATGATTCAAAGCTACAGAGAGCACCCCAGCCTTACATGGTCACCCATCCTATCCTACCGTCAGACCCCAAGGTGTAGGCAGTAAAGCCAAGGGATGTGGAGTTTCAATATATATGAAAGATAAACACGCTTCCAGGCTGGTCAAACAGTAACATGCACGGGAGACACTCCAAGTGTAGTTAACTACTGCCAAGAGCCCAATTCAAATCATAGCAAGTTACTGGCCCACACATGTGACCAGGAAGCACATTCTGCCTATATGGACCTGTTCAACTTTCTCAGGATTCGACTCTGTACTCTGATCCTAGGTGACTTAAAGTACCCAAACATAGATTGGAAGGGCAACTCATGCCAGCACACAAATGCCCAGAGACTCATGGAATTTGGCAATGCAAACACCTTGTAACTGCCAGTTTCTACCCACACATGAGGTGAAGATCTCTGGGAGTTGATAACAGACAATATGGGCAACCACTGCAGCATCCCTACTTGTTCATCCTCCATGGTAAAACCACCAATAAAGTAGTCACATTTGCAGGCACCATCTCCAACAATACACATCTAGCTAGGGTCAGATGTACAAACATCTCCAAAGTTGACTACAGGCTCCTGGATGATGGTATAAACAGCTACAAAGTAAAATAAACACTACACACTTATGCCAAAGGTGGTTCATAAACAACAAAAATCAAGGCTTAAAAACAAGATGTGAGCACACCAACAAAGCTGAGAAAAAGCCAAAAAACATCCTAAAACACATTTTTATTACAAAAGGATGAGCGCTTTCGCGGGGTTACCACTTCATCAGATCCATATAAAAAGCAACTCAAAGTAAAATACTTATGCAGGTTAAAATCACATATAATTAAAAAATCAAGTTCACCTTCTACTAATTAGAGCTGGCTTTAAAGGAATACTAACACTGAGTCCTGGAACTTTGTGCGCTTGCAGGACTATAATACATTTCACTTCCAAATTCTCCAAGTAATTATTCACATTACCTCTTCTCATACCAGGTTTAACCAGTTGTATAACTCTAAAATGGAAGACATTATGCCCTGTTTTAGCCATATGTACTGCCAATGCATTTGTAAGGACTTTGTTTCTGATATTCCCAACATGTTCCAAAATCCTTTCCTTAAACTTACGCATCGTCTTGCCCACATAAAAACTTTGGCACTCTGTGCAAGTTGCTAAATAGAGCAGACAATTGCTATTGCATGTGGCAGACAACCTAGGGACAAATTCTCTCCTAGTAATGGGGTGAATAAACACTTGTTCTCTGACTATAAAAGTACATGCTTTGCATTTACCACAAGGCAAAGTTCCTAGTCTTCGCAAAGGATCAGTCACTGCAACCTTAGTGCTATAGCATAGCATCCTTTTCAAATTCTTGTTATTTCTAAAAATAAAACTAGGACGAGACCCAACCACTTCACTGGTGGCTCCATCCGCTAATAGTATAAGCCAGTTTTTCCTAATGATATCACAAAAGTCAGAAATATTACTAGAATAGGTAAATAGCACTTTAGGATGTCCATGGTTCAAGTTACTAGTGCGAGGCCACCTGTTACAATTCCTGTACTTATTAGAAAAATAGGGAGCTCCTTTATCATTCCTATGCACTTGTACATTCCTATGAACATAAGCTGTCAATCTATCAGGGTATTCTCTATCCGAAAGGTCATGTAAAAAATTATCAATAGATTCACTCATACCTGTATCATCAATGTTAAGGTGTGATAATTTCAAGGATTGTCCTTTCACAATATTTTTAAAAATATGTGAGGGGTGCATACTGGATTTATGCAATATACTATTCTTCCAGCATGTGTTCTTAAAGCACTTGGTGTCAAGCCCTCCCTAGCCATTCTTATGGAAAGTAATATCCAGAAAAATCTATTTTTATATATATAATTTTTACTTTATTTTGTTTCTACTTTGTTCAGTACCACACTGCACATGGCTAAATCTATCAACTCCAGGGATACTAGTTTGGAAAGTCAAGTCCCCCAGAGGTGAAAGTTGTATGCAGGTTGGACTGGATAAATATATCAAGTATGTACATAATCAGCCTAACCCCTTTTTATGTCTGAATTTTCAAACTTCAGATGCTGGATTACAAGAACAAACGGAAGATCTCTCAGATTTTTTGAGCCTCTTGAAACAATTTGAGAGCCTCATGTATAAGTTAAAGAAACATGAATGGCAGAGATTCCATCTAGAAGCCTGCCTTGAGCATAAAATCATATCAAGGGGCTTGAGAATAGTTAAAATGCCCACGCAGGGCAACACTGAACCTAAGTAGCTTTCACAGTGGCAAAAGTTAAATTTGGAACTCAGTTTTAGTTATTTAAGACTCTTGGTAGACCATTATATGCCTAAAGAAATGTTGGTTAGAGCTGAAACTGAACGACTTATACGTCAGCTGAAAATGGAATACTCTGGTGAAGACTATATTTTAAGGTTAGATAATGTTTGCACTGATTTATTGGCCTATGAATGCAGACTAAAACAGCAAAAACAGAAGAAACTTTATAGGGATCACTGTGATTTCATGAAAGGGCATATCTTTGCTTGGCCGAGGAGTTATGATCAAAATATTGCTCCATCTGCTTCGATAGGACATGCAGTCAGAGTATCTGCTGATGTTAATCTGACTGTTCCTGAGACCAGCAATCAGGAATGTTCTACAGCTTCAGCAGTCAATTTCCACCCTGATAATGATATTCTGGCTGAAACCCAAGTACATAATATGGTGAATGCTAAGCCACGAGCGGTTACACCTTCAACTGCAGCTTGTAGAAGAGTTACGGTAGCTGGGTGTGATGTAGTGACGTTGATACCTTTTTTTTCCAGGAATCTTTTCACTGCATTACCCCTGCCCACGAAGTTACCAGTTACATCCAGCAGAGGGCACTCACCGATAAAAGATCATCGAAAGCAGAAGGCCTCTGTAAGTATCTCATCATGGCATTGGCGTCGGCAGCAGAGGTGAACAACCAACTGCTATTGAATCTACCGGCTTCGAAGCTGTATACACGATTATGTGAACAAGATGCACTAGGTTGTGATGAGACTACAGGAGATCTTTCAACTGACAATCATCTTTATTTACCATTGAGTTTGCTGGAAGAAGATCTTACTAAGGAACAAGCATGCATAGAATGGTTGCCAGGCTACCACCAGCCTGCTTCTGATTCACTTAATGTTGTTTTAGTTGAACTTCTCTTAGGAATATCCCCAGGAAGGAATCACCATTCAGTGGTGGAACTGTTAGAAGGAGATGGAAATAATAAATCAACATGTACATTCATGCCACAGGGGCATAAACAGCTTGTTTATAACCTATCTGAAATAACTGTAACTGAATGGCAACTTTCAGTCCTTAACAAAGGCTTGAGCTTCATACCAGCCAAAAGGTCGGACATTAATGATGTTATTTTGGACTTAAGGCTATCTGCTAGGAATGTTGCATTAAAAGCTTTATTTGGTCAATCAAATGCCTCAATAGTAAGTACTAATACTTTTTCATGTAGTAAACGTAGTTCTTTTAACTCCCCTTTATCTAATACAATAGAAGCTTTTGTCAGAGTGTGTGAGGTAGATATATATGAAGCGTTTTGTAGAACTAAAAGCCTTTTCTCAAATTTAACAGCACCAGAGTGTGAAGCCCTCGAACAACTACAGAGATTGGATAGTATCAGCATTAGACCAGCTGATAAAGGGGGTGCAGTAGTTATTCTTAATAGAACTGATTATTTAAGTTCTATGAATGAAATGCTTTTGGATGTAGACACATACACTGTGATAGATGCAAAGGTTATTGATAGAAGCATAAGTACCATCAGGGATGTGCTCTACAAGCTACTTATGCATGGGCTGGTAGATTTTAACTTGTATGAATTTCTGCTAGTTGAATATCCACTGATACCAACATTTAATGGCCTACCCAAGATACATAAAACTTTAGAGAAACCTCCCATGCAACCCATAGTCTCTGGGCATGGTTGGGCCACTGAGCCCTTGTCCCAGTATGTAGAGAACATGCTGAAACCTCTTCTAGAGGAGGCCCCCTTAGAGTTAAAGGATACACAACATTGTCTATCGACTTTATTTGATAAAGTACAAGGTCTTGATTTCTTAGAAATTTTGTTAGTCACACTTGATATCAAAACCTTATTTACAGTAATCCCTAATACAGGGTGATAGACTCAGTTAGACTTTATATGGCACATCATGGCCATTATAATCATAATACAATAACTGGTTTGCACACTGTTGGATTTAATTTTGAACCATAATGTTTGTCTTTTTAATGATAGATATTTCCTGCAGAAGCAAGGGGTGGCCATGGGTACACCATGTTCCAACACCTATGTGAATTTGGTGCTGGCACAATGGGAAGAAGAATACGTACTGAATAGTAATGCCTATAATGCACATCTAATATATTATGGCTGGTTTGTGGATGATATTATTCTGTTGTGGAAGAGTAGTGAAGCAAAATTTAATGAATTCATCATGTACCTTGAGGGGACTACCAGTTACCTTAAATTTGTTATGCACTGGTCATTAACCAGTATAGATTTTCTGGATATTACATTCCATAAGAATGGCTTGGGAGGGCTTAACACCAAGTGCTTTAAGAAGACATGCTGGAAAATAGTATATTGCATAAATCCAATATGCACCCCTCACATATTTTTAAAAAGATTGTGAAAGGACAATCCTTGAGATTATCACGCCTTAATACTGATGATACAGGTATGAGGGAATCTATTGGTAATGTTTTACGTGACCTTTCGGATAGAGGATACCCTGATAGATTGACAGCTGATGTTCATAGGAAGGTACAAGTGCATAGGAATGATAAAGGAGCTTCCTATTTTTTAATAAGTACAGGAATTGAAACAGGCGGCCTCGCACTAGTAACTTGAACCATGGACATCCTAAAGTGATATTTACTTATTCTAGTAATATTTCTGACTGTTGTGATATCATTAGGAAAAACTGGCCTATACTATTAATGGATGAAGCCATCAGTGAAGTGGTTGGGTCTCATCCGAGTTTTATTTTTAGAAATAACAAGAATTTGAAAAGGATGCTATGCTCTGGCCTTAAGGCTGCAGTGACTGATCCTTTGCGAAGACTAGGAATTTTGCCTTGTGGTAAATGCAAAGCATGTACTTTTATAGTCAGAGAACAAGTGTTTATTCACCCCATTACTAGGAGACAATTTGTCCTTAGGTTGTCTCCACATGCAATAGTAATTGTCTGGTCTATTTAGCAACTTGCACGGAGTGCCAAAGTTTTTATGTGGGCAAGACGATACGTACATTTAAGGAAAGGATTTGGAACATGTTGGGAGTATCAGAAACAAAGTCCTTACAAATGCATTGGCAGTACATATGGCTAAAATAGGGCATACTGTCTTCCATTTTAGAGTTTTACAACTGGTTAAACCTGGTATGGGAAGAGGCTCACATCTTGTTTTTAAGCCGGTATAAAGAGCTTCACAGCCCCCTCCCCTTCTGCAGGGACTGACACCAATATCCACAAATACACCAAGGAACTGTATGTGCATTTGTATAGATGCATGGAGTCAGGTAAACTCAACAGGACTACTTCATCTTCTGCAAGGATAAGTAAACCCATGTGGTGGACATCTGCAATACATACTCTCTATAACAGGACTGAAATATTGCTGTCCAAGACTAAGAAGGAGCAGGTGCCCAAATTGGAAGCAGTGTCTCCTTAGAATGTACAAGCAAATAAGAGCACTACTTAAATCCTGCGAAGCAAACTCCGAGCCCACATTGGCGACACCCACTACAGACAGTCATATCTCCTTCTTCACATATGTCTGTAAACTCAAAGGAAGCACACAGATCAGCTTAGAAATGGTTGACAGGGGCACCAGATATACAAGTGCTGTAGATATAACAAACTTGTTGCCTGACAGAGTCAGTGAAAGCTTCACCCCCCGTGTCCCCAGCATCAGGACATCACCAGTACCTGCCCCTTCCCCTTATATCTAGGGGACAGGTCATCACTGGCATCTCAAAGTCATATAATACAGCCTCCATGGGATGCAATCACATCACAGGATGCATCCTACATGACCCCAAGCATGAACCTGCAGCACCATTAGGCACTGTATTCAACCAAAGCCTGAATACCACCTTTGTCCCACCTGAGTGGAGGACACCCACTGTCATTCCTTTACACTACGGTGGAGCATCCACCAATCTGGCACATTATAGACCCATCAGCCTAACTAGCCTAATCTGCAAGGCCATAAAACAGATTATCATGAACCTCATTAACAAGGATATTGGCGACCTCCACACACTTAATCACACACAGTTTGGGTTTGTCAAGGGAGGATCATATCTGTTACATTCGGTTGATTTCTTTGACACAGTCAACAAAGCCGTGGATGAGAGGGAGATGGTGCACATTGCCTACCTTGACCTGGCCAAAGACTTTTGCAGTATTCCTCACTTGACCTTAATAGACATATGCTCTCATCTAGGCATCAATCCATATGTTACCAGATGGGTAGCACACTGGCACACTGACAGATGCACATACTCAATATAGGGGAAGCTGCCTCAAGTGGTAGACCTGTATCTAGTGGTGTAACCCAGTGTTCTGTCTTGGGGCCTCTGTTATGTGTTGTTTATTCTTCTGTGGTGCAGGGCACAACCAGTGGTCTATGGCTGACCATATTTGCAGAAGACTGGATGCTGTGTGCTGTCACCAAATCCCCTAGTTTTGTGAATATCCACCAAGAGGGTCTCATGCAGACACATGAGTGGTGCCAGACATATGGTCTCAAGCTGCATACCACAAAATGCAGCATCATCTACTTTGGGGAGAGCGACATCACCACAAATTATCACATTAGTAACAATGTCCTACGCATGCAATCAGTTGTGAAGGATTTGGGCACACTGATTGATGGCACCATGACATTTGACTACCATGTTGCTTCCTTTCTAAGGAAAGCCTTCTACATGGCCCATTTCATATGTAAGGGTATCTTCTCCAGGGACATGGGAGTAATAACATCCCTGTATACCTCCCTAATAAGGCTCATTACTGAGTATAATGCCCCTTTCATCATGTACCTCACAAAGTACATGCAGCAGCTGGGGCGACCACAGAGGTTCTTCACAAGGGAATACCAGGACCTCGAGCATGTACCATACACAGATAAGCTAAAAGCCCATCCCTCTATCTGGTATCATACAGACTCCTCTGAGGTGACCTCTGTGTGGCATACAAGGTGATTATGGACTCCACCTTGATGGGACTGCTGCACATCCACAGCTCAAGCTCCAGTCGAGTAACCCACACACGTGCCATCAACCTGTTCTGTGACATCAACAGAACTTGTTGGCTGGTCAGATGTGAGTCCCACACACTCACCCAGATGTGGAATGGACAGCCTGTCCACATCAGGAAGAGTACCTCTTCAACCCTTTTTAAGTGAAACCTTGATAACTGGATGGTAAACAGGACATACACCCTTGGGATACAACGTGTGTCCCTGTTGGATTGGGGTATTGGGTACTGACTTGCATAAACATGGCCTAAACTCTGGTTTGGCTTATAAGGGCCTCAGTGCCAATAGCCTAGTAACCTCCTATGATCCTAGGTATACCAGTTATTGCCCTGTTTGCTGTGATGGACTGTGTTGTTATGTCTTGACACCCATAACTGCCATTGAGTGTGGTGTTTCCCCTATGGGCAACATTCCAATACTATGTCATACAGCCACCATCCGACAAATAGGTGAGTGGTACTACAAGTGTATTGGAACAGTCCAGCAACATGTGTGTGACTGGGGATGGATGAGTGTTTGACCATAAAGACTCCCTTGAAAATATAAAAATCCTTTATTTGCATATACATAACAGAATAAGCACTTTCATCTTGCTTAACAAGATTTCATCAGAGTCAAATGTATTATGCTTCCCAGCACCTTTATATAGCCATGGGAAATGATGTAATAAAACACTTTAATTAATTAAAAAATAAATTATGTAAAAAACTTTAAAAACGTAAAAACATAAAGTACTTTTAAATCACAACATCCCCTGATCTAACTAAAATTTAACAGCAACAGTTTGTATATTTAATTCTTCTTCTTCTTCTTCTTCTTCTTTTAGCTGCTCCCGTTAGGGGTCGCCACAGCAGATCAACTGTTTCCATTTCTTCCTCTCCTCTGCAACTTGCTCTGTCACACCAACCACTGCATGTCCTCTCTCACCACATCCATAAACCTTATCTTAGGTCTTTCTCTTTTCCTGTTACCTGCCAGCTTCATCCTTAGCATCTTTTCCCAATATACTCTGCATCCCTCCTCAGCACATGTCCAAACCAACATAATCTTGCCTCTCTGGCTTTGTCTGCAAACCTTCCAACCTGGGCTAACCCTCTAATATACTTATTCCTAATCCTGTCCATCCTTGTCACACCCAGTGCAAATCTTAACATCTTCAGCTCCGCCACGTCAAGCTCTGACTCATGCCTTTTTGTCAGTGCCACTGCCTCCAACCCATATAACATAGCTGGTCTCACTACCCTCTTGTAGACATTCCCTTTCACTCTTACTGGTACTCGTCTGTCACAAATCACTCCTGACACTCTTCTCCACCCACTCCATCCTGCCTGCACTCTCTTCTTCACCTCTCTTCCACACTCACCATTACTCTGAACTGCTGATCCCAAGTATTTAAACTCATCCACCTTCACCACCTCTACTCCCTGCATCCTCACCCATTCCTCTATCCTCCCTCTCATTCACACACATATATTCTGTCTTAGTCCTGCTGACCTTCATTCCTCTTCTCTCTAGCGCATATCTCCACCTCTCCAGGGTCTCCTCCACCTGTTCCCTACTCTCACAACAGATCACAATGTCATCTGCAAACATCATAGTCCATGGGGACTCCTGTCTGATCTCATCTGTCAACCTGTCCATCACCATTGCAAATAAGAAAGGGCTCAGAGCTGATCCTTGATGTAATCCTACCTCCACCGTAAACGCATCCGTCAGTCCCACCGCAGACCTCACCGCTGTCACACTGCCCTCGTACATATCCTGTACCACTCTTACATACTTCTCTGACACTCCCAACTTCCTCATACAATACCACAACTCCTCTCTAGACCCTGTCATATGCTTTTTCTAAATCCAGAAAGATACAATGCAACTCCTTCTGACCTTCTCTGTACTTCTCCATCAACACTCTCAGAGCAAACATCGCATCTGTAGTGCACTTTCCTGGCATGAAACCATACTGCTGATCACTAATCATCACATCCCTTCTTAACCTAGCTTCCATTACTCTTTCCCATAACTTCATGCTGTGACTGATCAATTTAATCCCTCTGTAGTTACTACAGCTCTGCACATCACCCTTATTCTCAGAAATCAGTACCAAAACACTTTTTCTCCATTCCTCAGGCATCCTCTCACTTTCCAAGATTTCATTAAACAATCTGGTTAAAAACTCCACTGCCATTTCACCTAAACACCTGCATGCTTCCACAGGTATGTCATCTGGAATTATTATATTATAGAGTGGAAAGAGTTTTATAACAGACAATTTTATTTTGTTAATAAACACAGCACCACACTTTTTAGAAGAAAGGAAAAGAAAATAAGTAGGGACACAAAACAGTGCATGGAAAATAATAGATGGTATAATAAAAGATATAATAATTATGAGGGGACAACAGAAACAAGACTATAAGCCCAGAAATGTTTGGGATGGCAAGAACACAAATTTCAGGAGATACAGAGGGGAATATTGGGATCCAGGTCAGGGGAGAAGCCATTGGCAGCATCAAAGGATGCCTACTTGCAGGCCATATCAAATGAAGAACAAATGGAGGTAATTAAATTGAATGAAGTTGTTTACTGATTCAAAAATGTTAGGATTTTTAATTATATGGATAACGAAGTCACAAAGGAACATTTTCCCTGTTTTTAAAGTGAATGAAATATGTACCCACAGTTAATTTTGATTTGGTTGATTATCTTATTGAAGTTAAATTATATATAAAGAAATTTAATTTAACTGTGCACTTTAAAGACAAGGACTGTGAAATGCCCACATCTATGTTAAAGAAAAAAAGTACATATACCACTCCTTTGCACCCCACTCTTTTAACATTAGATAAATTAATTACTGAAGATTTACACAAAGCCCACAATGATATTAAAGGGAAAAAGAGACAACGTTTCAATCTTAGTAAATCTGAGTGGGAATTATTTCAAAAGCTATGTAATGACTCATCCATTAGAGTTATGAAACCAGACAAAGGAGGGGGTATTGTATTATTTGGTCAAATGGAATTTATGAATAAAATGTACAAAATTTTGAATAATACTCAAGTATATGAAGCTATCTCCCTCGATGAGATTAATAAAGCCTATAGACACATTGATTCATAGTTAGAGGAGTACTTACTGGATCAAAGAATAACTTTAGAGATCTATAATTTTCTTAAAGTAAAGTATCCAGTGTTAGCCACCATATTTGGAGTACCCAAAGTTCATAAGAATGTTATATAGCCACCATTTCGACCAATTGTCTGCGGACGTAGGTCTAAAATATTCCTTTTCATTGTCGTGATTGACAATTGTTTGCAACATATTTATAACAATACCCCACACATACTTAAAGATTCATGGGATTTTTTTAGATAGACTGAAACAAGAACTTTGGGATAAAGATTTAATATTTATTACTATCGATGTGGTAGATTTGTTTAATTCTATATCAAAGGAAGAAGGGCTTGATGTAGTCCATCAATCTATATTAACGTTTTCTAATTTAGACAATGATAAGATACTGACCATTCTTGACTTTATGACCATGATTTTAGAAAATAATTCAATTTATTATGAAGGTGAATATCTTAAACAAATTAAGGGGTTTGCTATGGGGACCTCTTGTGCCCCCATATTTGCCAAATTAGTCCTAACTAAATGGGAATATAAATATGTATTTAACAGTGATTTTAACAAAAAATTTAAACTTTATGTACGTTTTTTAGATGATATATTTATTTTATAGGCAGGAGATACAAAGAACATTGAGAAGTTCATATTGTATTTGAATATTTGCCCTTATTTTAAATTCACCCACACATACAATGCGGTAGGCTTACCTTATTTGGATTGTTACATTTTACATGGTATATATGGTTTTAAATCTAATATATATCATAAGCCTACCTTTAGTAATACTTGGAGTTTAGTAGCTGTCACCCTTTTGCACAAAAGAAAAGTATATTGAAAGGGCAATGTATCCGGGCAGCTGGTATGACTTCCATGTATACATAAGTATATAATGAACTTAACGTAGTGGGTTGAATGTTTTTAGAAAGGGGGTATACCCCAAAACTAGAAAAAGAAACAATTGACTACATCTTTTGCCAATGGGGTACCTTATACAAACCATTATTAGGGGTTGGGCTAAGTCCAGTTGTGGAAAGGAAAAAATATGACAATTTTACCAGACCTATGGTATTGAAGTACTCATGTTATTCGTCAATGATCAAAGATATTATAGTTAAAAATTGGAATGTTTTGAGGGGTGATGTGGACATAATTAATTTTTAGGGAACAGTCTGACCTTTGTTTACAAAACAGGAGAAAATATAAAAGTCAACATAGAGAACACCTAGTATAGGAAGAATATAAGAAATAAGTAAGGCATAAGGAAATGTGGATCGTGCAGTCAATGTGGGTACATTTAAGAGAAAAGTGAAGTACAGTTGGACAACGTCAATACCACTAAGATTATATTACAAACAGGGAATTTTACCTGTAAAAGTGTAGTTTATTTGGCTATGTGCTCGGCCTGTCCATCATATTATGTTGGGAAAACTGACAGATCCTTAAAAAAAATAGAATATATAAGCAAAGTTACGACATTAAGATGCAAAATCGAACTAATGCCTTGTAGAGACATTTGGAAAGGAACAATGCATGTCATATGTTTAGATTTGATATCCTTGAAAAAGTGTACATAAACCCTAGGGGAGACAATATAAAGCTCCTGTTAGAAGAAAAGGAAGCAATCTGGCAGTTAAAATTGAATGCCAACCCCCCCCCCCCAGTTCTCAATGATTTTATTTCTCTCAAACCAATATTAAAAGTTAGGATATAAAGTGATATAGCTTGTATATCATATACACACATATCTTATGTGAATACATTTTTTATTAAGTACCAGGTGATATGAGTGACTTAAAATGGTTTAATTTTATAATTAATAACAGTAATTAAATACATGAACTGTTGATGTCAATTTTTAGTTAGATTAGGGAATGTTGTGTTTATTAATTAAAGTGTTTGATTGCATCATTTCCTGTGGCTTCATAAAAGTGCTGGGAAGCATAATGCATTTGAACCTGATGAAGTCTTGTTAAACAAGATGAAAGTGCTTATACTGTTATGTATGTGCGAATAAAGGATTTTTATATTTTCAATGGAGTCTTTATTATCTAACACCCATCCAACCCAAATTGCAGGAGTGCTTTTAGTTTTGTTTGCCTTATACTGCATTTACCGTGAGTTTTTCTAGTAACATGTGTGTGACCCAATAACAGACACCACCGCAAATGTGGTGTGGGATATCCTTCCTGTAGGTGTCCGACATCTGCAGTACACAGATCTTTGCAGAATGTGTACATGTGCCTGATATATGTGGACCTGCTGCCAGACAAATGGCAAACAGATGGACAATTCATAATGGTTGTTCTCAGACTGTGGGTAATCTGGCTG
The DNA here is from genome assembly GCF_019279795.1 of Protopterus annectens. Taxonomy (NCBI): domain Eukaryota; kingdom Metazoa; phylum Chordata; order Ceratodontiformes; family Protopteridae; genus Protopterus; species Protopterus annectens. The sequence goes on along the minus strand of NC_056741.1, from coordinate 934,523,255 downwards.
TCACATGCCAGACCCTTCAGAAAAGTTATGGTATATTAATATCTGGTACTGTATTCATTCCCTTACATTGTATGCTTGATATGTACACTCTTTTGCTGAGGTCAAGTCAAGCCTGTGTCCCCCCAAAACTACTGGCTATTCACTGCTGTCCTGCTGTAGGGGGTCAATTGGTATGCTAGGCATAGCTCTCAAGTGATGGGATATGTGTGTGGAGTACACAGTGTTCTAGCCAGAGTACATCAGGAGCAGTCAGGGACACCTGAACAAAGTTTGAAGTATGCCTGTGTGACATTCACAGACCTGAGAGGAGCTGACTGAAAGTACATCATGTGATATGCCAGCTGTATTCACCAGTACTTACTATCACTGTTGTCTAAAACACAATCCAGTAGCATTCGTACATGAGCTGACCATTGCTGGGTGGACTCAGAGGGCCAGAACTGTGGGGGTCTATATTATACCATTGAACGCTTAAAAAAGTGAAAGCTTACAATGTTGAAACCTCAGAGCAGTGATTTTTTTCCAAGGGAAAAAAAAATCACTGTTCCAAAAAAAAATAAAAAAATAAAAAAAAACTTTAAAACGTTACATAAAGTGGGGGGCTTTGCCTCCAACACCCCCACACTCCCCCACTTAAATATATCAACTCCGAGATTGCACTATAGTGCCGAAAACAGCAAAGTAATGGATGCGGCCAAGCAAATTCTTTCCCAGGGAAAGAATTTGCTTAAAATCCACTTCGCTATTTTTGCCTTATCGTTCTTTTATGTTCGATCAAGATGCATTCGACAGAATGTGTCTGTGATCATGTAATAGGAACCCGAGCTGTGATCTATGTTACAGCAGAGAGAGACAAAAGGGAAGCCTGTAGGTGCCAGACAGCTGAGTAACAGCATATCATTCCAAGATATGTACTACAGACCTACTGTTGTAATCCCTATTTCCCATAATTGCATCCTCCCATCCGCATCCCATTACATGGGGACTTCTATTACCTACTTGGTATAGTGCTGTTCTCCTTTATGTGCAGATATCCTGTAGTATAATGCTTATGTTCTCGCCGAAAGTAACAGACATGTTTACAATAGGCAGCAGCTTGCCTTTTGTAGGTAATGCTCATGAACAAGTGATTGCCTGTGCACCAATCTGTGGCTCACATTTGCTAATTGCATCCAGAACAGCTGGGTTGCATTTTCATTAGCCAATGGCATGGCACTACAGTGCTATATTTAAGGCCTTCATGTAGGCCTTGGCCCTTTTCCTGGCCTGTGAGATGTACATTATCGAGGTGTGGGGACTACAGCATCAGATATGGTAGGAAAAAATACTGTCCACTGTCTGGATTTATGTGGTATGTCCACAGTTTGCCATGCTATGTTTGGCCATTCTGAAAAGACTTTCTGATTATGTTGCAGTTTACTGTTTAACAATGTTGGTTGAGGTCAGTAAGGTGACAGACAAATGTGAGTGTCATGTCATTTGCATCAGAATATGCATGCTGCTGCAGTAGCTGCTGGTCTATCAGCTGTGTATGTTTGTAGGAGAAGACTGTGACTCATGTTCTTGTCACTTGACCCCACCCCCACCTCTTTCTGTATGGGTGTTGTGTGGATCCCCTGCTCTATGTGTTTGGGAGGTATGGTAGGCCTGTAGCAGGTATCTGAACATATTGCCACATATGTTGCAGGCTGCAGCTGCTGCATTCTGTCCAGTAGTCATACTTGGGATTGTGAACACAATGGGGGACATCAAGCTGTATATGTCAGTGAGGGAGCAATGTCAGCTCTGTTGTCACAGCATAGCCAGGGTGAGGGTACTCATAGCAGTACATATGTTATGTAATAGTGTCATCTAGAGAGTAGTCGGCAACATTTAGGAAGCCTATACATATTTGTGAAGTGTGTCCCAACCTACAGGCCTTTGTTGTGCTAATATGGGTGGCAGTGACTGCATTAGCAGCAACCGGTTCTGCTTAAAATTGCAGGGTTCAGTCATTTATATGTTGTTTTGACAAGTATGCACTTGACGTGCAAAAGACTGGAATGGAAGTCAGGACTGTGGGTGGCAAAATGTAAAGTATGCTAGGAATGTAACAGATTGAACTACTGAGTCAATACTATAGCAGCTGCATTTTCAAGACATATGTGCATGCATACAGTCTGTTACACAGGATTGGCATGAACATGCGTGTTCATATGGGTATAACATGTGACACTGAACTGTCTGCCATGATTTTTTAATCTCAATCTGTACTGACCTGTCAGTACTTCAGCACTCAGAATAAGTTTTGTGACAACTGTGGCAAATGTAGGTGGCACAACTGTGGACATTCTGCAGCAGTCTGCGCAGTTGTCAGCTCTACCTGATATCCTAGGCCTCACAAACATACATCAGCATTTATCTGGCTGTGTACCAGCTTGGTGTCTGCATCACAGCCCCACGTACGCTGTCATTTTCCCCATTATATGTACAAGCAGTGTGTCACTGGCACTCAGGATATGTGTATGGAAACAGCTCTTATACTTTAGAGTTGAGAGGCCTTGTGGGCTAATGTACTATGCTGTATTTGACAGGGTACTGCGTTCAAGACTTGGCAGGGGTGAAGTTTTTGCTGATGTGCATCATTGATACTCAGGATATGTGTATGGAAACACCATTTATTTTTCTGAGCTGAGTGGCCTAGTGGGCTAATGCACTATGCTGTCATTGACAGGGTCCTGGACTCAAGACTTGGCAGGGCTGAAGTTTTTGCTGATGTTCGTCACTGATACTCAGGTTATATTTATGGAAACACCTGTGAATCTTGAGAGCTGAGTGGCCTAGTGGGCTAATGCCCTAGTTAGCAGGGTCCTGGGTAAGAGACATGGCAGTGGTGATCATTTTTCTGATGCAAAGAACAATATCAGAAGGACAGATGGTAAATAAAGCAGTTTTAAGCAGCTTTAAACAGGTTTGCCCAGGTTTGTGTGACATGTCGCAATGTGGCACAATCCACTTAAACCTGTGCTATTTCCAAAAAAGAAAAAAAAAGGGACAATATGAAATTGGTGAAATGGGGACAAGCAGGAAGAAAAAAATAATGTGAAAGGCAGGTAGGGATGTACAGGATGGGTCTAGGAAAGGACCATAGCTCTCCATTTCTTGTACAGCAACAGCTGTGCAGGTTGTGGACAATTTGGAATTTGGAACACAGCCCCGAGAGAGAAAGTAGTGTGGGTGACATAACTGTATTGATTAATTGCTGTAATGATTGATTGTGGGCAGTGTGCATTGGGACTAAATGGAGAGCTATGTATGGGGCAATATTTTTTTTTTGTGGGAAAGATGCCCACTTTTTTAAGGTGAGAGTGGAATGTTGGGGAAGGGATATAGGCATGTGTGGGGAGGTAAGTTGGGTAGGAGAGGTAGCATTTGCAAACAGACAAGACAGCAGACAGGGGCAGTGTATGACACATGAGTGGGGTAAACACCTTGGACAGGGAGGATGTTGTGTAAACGGAGAGCCATGTGCCCCCAGACAGCAGCAGTGGGACTGAGCTCCTCACCCATGGGCAGCCATCACTGCTGTTTCACAGTCCAGAAGGTGGCTGTGCTGGGGACTGGGTACTGGGGCCAGCCTGCCCCTCCAGGTTGGCCAGTCTGCCCTCAGTCTGGCACATGAGATCATCCAAACCATGGTGGATGATCTTGTGCACCATCCCTGGTAGCTGTCAATGGGTGACCACTCCCTTTCCACGCTCCACTCTCGGGGGGGATGGGCCTCATCCCCTGAGGTGGTTCCACCCATAGGTGGTGCAGGACCAGTGGAGGAGGAAGCTCCAGGTTGGGTGCCAGACATGCTGCGACCAGGTGCCATGGCCATTTGAGGTAGAGTAGGTGGATCACCAGGAACTGGCTTACCCGGTGGAGCTATGGTGTTGAGGGTTTTCAAAGTTAATAGGTTAGTAAAGAACAGAACATTTTAGCATTAGTTATAACAGCATGCCAGGATGTTGAAGACAACGCAGTAAGATAACATTGCATATCATATGGAACACAGCAATAAGTGGGATAACAGTCAGTATTGTAACAGCATGCCAGTAACAGTTACGGCATAAGGCCAACATCATAGATAATTCAACAAGGTATGTTATTATGCAAACATTGTAATATATAACAATAATAAAACCCAAGGCCCAACATAATGTTTTGAGAACAACATATGTTAAAAGTAAACCATACCCAATGTATAACAATAATAAATTATGATGCAGATAAGGGGTGGGGGGAGAGAGAAAGACATTCCATTACTACCAGTATAAGCTGTATCATTTGCAACAGTGTTTTATATGCTCTGCAGGTCTATCCTTACTTTATGTATACAAGTGCCCTATAGCTTCTGTAGCATCTACATACCTCTCAAGCTATCTTCATGGGACAGTATGGTCCAAACTATAACACCTACAGGTACACAACTACAGGGGACTATTACATATCAGGAGAACATATGTGACTACCAAGGTGTACTGTGGACTGATGTAGTGTGACTGTGCTATTCAGATAAATCAAGTGGCTGTTAAATCTGTTCCCCAGGGATTTGGCAACAGTGATCACAGTTTGTGACAGCGTGACACTTGAGAGACATGTATCGTGCACAGTACAGAGAGTTTACGCTTACCATGCTGTCCTCGGCAGGCATGGGGTTAGACTATCAGCAAACATTCACAGATACACCAGGCATACAGCCATACCAAGACTAAACACTTTTCTTTGTTTTAATAACTTGTATTACTATTGTACTTGTTGACTTTTTATTTACTGGTACATCTGGACATACAAATTAGTAACCCATTTGAACAGCTACTACAGCCATTTATTTACCTGTAATTCCTGTGGAGAGAGCATCTGTTAGCAATACATAACAATTTCTATTAATATTCAGGGTCTATATTATAACAACAAATGATCAGATTATCAAACGTTGTTATATCGACCCCAAAATGTCGAAAACACAAAACAGCGAACAACCAGAACAGTGATTAGTTTTCCCCAGGGAAACAAATCGCTGTTCCCAAAAAAAAAAAACACTAAATGAAGTGGGGGCCTTTGCCCCTGACACACCCACACCACCCTGCCTAAATATACCAACTCCGCGATCGCACTACAGTGGAGGAAATTGCACAACCCGGACGGCTGGCCCAACAATTTCTTTCCCTAGGAAAAAAAATTGCTGTTCTGGCCGTTTGCTATTTTGCCGGTTTGACATTTAGTGTTCGCTGTAACAGTGTTTGATCATCTGATTGTTCGCTGTTTTAAAGTAGACGCAATATTTATAGTACTTGTCCTTGGTTTTGAACTCTGGTCTGTGTGCGACAAAATGTATATCATACCTAGAGTTTATCACACAGTGCTACTGAGCCACTGCTGAATATTAATTGACCAATATATTCCTAGAGCTCACCAGGTAACAAGCTGTGACCTGGTAATTGAGGTAGAGTATTATGCAAGACTGCAGTGACACTTGAACACACATGCATGAGATTCATGCATGACAGAGATAGTAGGTGAACTGTGTATTAATACTTGAAATGTAGGTGTACACAATTAACCCTAGTGGATGGGAGTATGTATGATGTGTACAGACCATATCAGATATGTGAGCAACTGCTATACATTTCTATATAGCTCACAGCTACATTTAAGCACTGGTGAGCATTGTGCCATGCCATGCAAACACGCTCAGCTATGCTTAAACTTAAACTTTGATATGAAAATTAAAAATATCTGGTTTCTATTTTTAGATGCCTGGCATGTGTCCATTGCTAAGCGCCATGCCAAGCAAACAAAAATAAATAAATAAATAAATAAATAAAAACATATTTAACTTTAATATTGCAATGCCATATGGTACTTTAGTAGTGCAGGGGGTGTGTTACTCATCTCTGGACACTGTAACACACCCCTATACTGATTCTGTAACCATGTTACATGCCTCTCTCCCAGTAGCTTGCCTTCATTAATATGCAAGGTGCCCTGCCGATGGGGAGCAGCAGACATGGCCATGGTACCCTCCATTTAGGCCTTCCACTATTCCTACATTGATTTTATTAAATCTCCACTACAGATATGTTATAATTCATACAGGGTAAAGAATGTCTTATTGCCAGAATAAAAGTCCCTGGCAATACCAGTCCCCAGGGAAAGTCTAAAGCTGCATGGATTTCCCAGATTTTTTTCAGTTGTAAAAACAGGTACTTTTACAAGTTATAATTCATAAATTACATTCCATGAGTTAGCCCTAGTTGGATCCTCTCTAATTTACAATTCCAAATCATTCTTTCAGAGGATCCTTCATTGAGTAGCTAACATCCCAAATGCAGCCCACCAGACTACTCCATTTCTTCCATAGTAATTTGCAATTAATCAATTCTGATTTAGCTAATTGCAGGGAGAATGTTCCCACACTCCATACATTTCAGTCTATCCATCAAAGAAAACACTTTATTCTCATTTCTGCACATGGACTCAAGGTGTCACTTCAACAATAACAATAAACTAGAGCTAATGTTCATACCACCAGGTGACTAGTAACATATTTAAAGGCACACACCCATTTTCCATAACCAGCATGTTAAACACACACACACACACACACACACACACACACACACACACACACACACACACACACACACACACAAACACACACACACACACACTCACACACACACATTCTTACAGATATTCTTTAAGGACTTATACTGCACTTTTTCCATTCTGTGAGGGATGAAACGTTATTAGTTATTTGCATTTAATGTTAAGCTTATATAAGCATAGTACAAATAGACAGTGTGTTATTGAAATCAACAGTTACATAGAACATTTACTTATTTGTTTATTGTTATTATTATTTTATTTTAATTTTTTAGGTCTGGGAGCTGCAACATCAGGCTTGACAACTCAAGTGACTAACAACATTAATGGTAAAATTTTCATCAATTTAAAAGACTTTTCTGTGCTACAGTATGCACTTATTCAGTTTATCCTAGCACTGGTATATTTAGCAATGCTCTTGCAAAGCAAAGAGCATGGGAGAATAAAGTATCTGTAACACAAACTTGGTATCACAAAGATTATCTAGTGGCTTTACGTATAATTGTCACCTCACAGATAGACGTTGCCTGTTCGATTCTCAGTTAGAGTGTCTTCTGTGTGCCGACATGTGTGAATGGGCGTTCCTTCTTTAAAGGTTGTGCGTTAGGCCCGGCAAGCCAGTACGTAAAAATCTACTGCCAATCATTAGCGGACCGGAGTTCCACTGTGGCGACCCCTAACCTTGAAAAGCCGAAAGACACAAATAAACAAACTAGATCAGGTGTATAGGGATCTAAGCTCTCAAATACTTCAAGGCAAACCTTTTCTGGATTTCTAGGGAATGGATCAGTTTCAGTAAATCATGTCTAACCTGAAAAGCTTTCAAGCAATCCTCACATGCTCTCACTTAACACACACACACACACATACACACACACACACACACACACACACACACACACACACACACACACACACACACACACACACACACACACACACACTCACACACATAATATCCTTCTTAAAAATGAATGAGAACCATCATTTGTTTCTTCTCTTCAATTAATTCTTCCTCATGTAAATGTATGTATAATGTTGTGTATTTTATTTATTTACAGATTTAAAGTATAGGTTGGATCCTAATATGCCTGTTCTCTGTCCTGGCTACTGATTCCATTCTTTCCCTGGTATTATATTAGGTGATGCTGTAGTCCAGCTGTTTTTCCACTAACTGTGGGTGGTATTTATAGTCCTGCCCCTCATAAGTGCATAGCAGTAATATGGGAAGAGTAGCACTATGTCTTTATGCAAATAAGTTAATTAAGACTGGCAATTAAAATGCAGAGGCATTTTGCTAAATATACCTCCATACTGCAAAAACATACTTTGTTTAAAGCATAAGCATTAGGAAGACAGCTGCAATGGGGATAAGGTATTACATGTTTGTATATTACTATGATTCACAGAGATAAAAATTAAAAGGCCTCATTTGTATACACAACACATAAAACGACCCTGACAACAGTAAGCACCAGTTTACCAGAATACAGGAGTTAGGGGGAAAATTGATTAGCAGTATGACAGGGAAACAATAAATATGTACCTGACAACTTTTTTAAAAAGAGGTATGATTATTGTCTTTGCTTTAAGAAATGTTTGTTTCATTGTGTTTTAGTACTTGTACATACATGGACAGACTGCTGAATGGATTGTTGGGGCTAGTCATTCATTTATGTGTCAGTGAAGTGCTTGTATAAATGGACAAATTACTGACGGGGTCACTGGGTGAAATGTTTTATTTGGAGTAATTGAAGTGCTTGTGCATACATGGACAAACTACTGAAGGGATCAATGGGGGAATCATTCAGTTATGTGTTAGTGTAGTGCTTGTGCATACATGAAGGGGTCTCTGGGGGAAATATTTTACTTGGTGTCATTGAAATGCTTGTGCATACATTGTCAAACTACTAAAGGGGTTGCTGGGAAAATGTTTCATTTGGTATCATTGAAGTGTTTGTGTGTACGTGGTCAGACTGCTGAGGTCATCACTGGGGAGAATAATTCATTTTTGTGTCATTTAAGTGCTTGTGCATACTTAGAGAAACTACTGAAGGGGTCGCTGGGGGCGAGTTTGTGGACTGCAAAGTTAATATCAGAGGCGCAGCAATGCTTTTAACAATGGATGAGCATACAGTACAGATGTTGGGGTCTATATTATAATCACGAAAACTAACTATCACGAATCCAAGTTCATTAATGCATAAATATCGAAGAACTAATACAGCGAAGTACAAAAAAAGCAAATTGCAGAATGCCGAATGATTCTTTCTTGGCCAGCAGGGTGATCATGGGGATGAGGAAAAAAATCCTTTTCCCCACAGTAGTCCGGTCTCAGAGTTGTTATATTTAAGTAGGGGGTGTGTGGGAGGTGCAGGGGGGCTTGCCCCCCTGCAAAAACATTAGAAAAAGTGTTTAACATTAGGTTTGTTCCGTTAGGTTTACCTTGCCTGTATGGCGCTCTTGCTTCCAGGAATGCGTTCGGCGTTTTAATTTTCACTTTTTTTGTACTTCGCTGTATATGTTCTTCGACATTTATGTGTTGATGAACTTGTATTCGCGAAAGTAAGCTTTCGCTATTATAATATAGACCTGGATGTTGTACTATGAATCATAAGAGGACTTTGTTAGCATACACTGCTTAACACACTATCTCATTTACATCTCATTATACTTAAGGCATTTTGCATTAGCATAATTGGCCTCTATGAATTGCTCCTTGTCAACATTCAGTTGAAACATTACAGATACCCCTCTGCATTTGATCAAACAACTATGAATATCAGCCTTACCTTTAAGATGTTGACAGCTTCTTCATGACTCTAGCAGTAGAAACCTCCCTACTCTTCATTTCTGCTCTATCATAGCTATCTGCTATTCAGCTCACAGCATTCACTGCACTCACATATGCCCCTGGGCACCACTGCATCCATGTCTCAAGGTACGTGCTAAAAAACTTAAAATCTATTGCTCCTGCTGTTTTTTTTTTCCAGAGGATGATTTATTTTATACAGTAAATTTTGATTCAAACTAGTCTGGCAATTTAAAAAGTACTCAAATCATTCATATCAATTTTACTATTAGTACACGTATACTATGAACAACAGTAAGCTCTGTGTTGTCTTAAAAATACTAACTCTGTAAATGTTTCCTGTACATTAATAAATCATGTGAGGCATATCATAAAATTAAGTAATTGCAAAGAACTGCTTGCTGTAGTTGTCCTCAAGCTATTTATGTGCAGCATATTCATGCAGGGCTGTTACATGTTTATAGAGCACTTTTTACTATATTATTACTCTTCCTGTCTTATAATTTCTATATAATTTCCAATTCATATACCTATCAGAATTTTTTAAAGATGAATTTGATTTATATTTGTAATGTTACATTATTTTGTATTGCAAGTTATATAGTATAATGTTTCTTCTCGAGCCTCCACTGAAAAAAGGTTTCTGCCAGGACAAGCCCTCCATTTCAATAAAGACACACGAATAAATTGCTTCCTTCATTTATGAACTTGAAATGTATATGTACATACACATATGCATCACACAACTTAGAAGAATGCATAAAATAATATAAATATGGAAGAAGAAGGTTTATTTCAACCTTTAAAAGACTGTATTATAAACATTGTAATGATACTCAGAATGGTTGTCATGGTATTCAGTATAATGTATTTTAGTTGAATAAATTAAATACAGTGGCAAATTACTTTTATTGCTAAGCTTTATAAACTTTGTGTTGTACGAAACAGTGAAGGAAACAGAGTAGGGTGTGAAGTCACATGCTCTAAATGTATTTTTCATGATTTCTTACAAATTCAGTTATAAGATTATTTTATAATGGAACTAAACTTAATTATATGTCAACAGCATTTTCCTTAGTTTGGCAAATACAAGCCTAAAGTAAATGGGTCTATATCAGTTCATCGAACACTTAATTGAACAAATCTTTATTCCTCAAACCCTATTCAGAGAAAGCTCAATTACACGAATGATCACTTCAGTGAAACATTTCCTAGGGAAAGGATATGGTTGGCAGTCATCTGGGATTTGCCCTTTTATCCACTGTAGTGTAATCTCATTGTTGGTATCTATAGTTGGGGGGTGGGAGGTGAAGCACCCCACATTGGAGGGTGTGGGGGCGAAGCCACCCACTTTGCAGGGTTTTATATTTTGTTGTATTTGTTCCAGTTGGTAGCTGGCCTATTTTTTTCCCTAGCAAATGTTTGGCTTGAACGGCAATTCACTTAAATAAACTTTTGCTGATTTGATTTATACAAATGGCAATTCATTCAATTATGCTATTGACCAAGTTATATAGACCAAAATAAATTATAACTGTTCATTATACAAAGCATTACCACCATCCAGCATAACATAATTAAACCAAATGCAATATTTTTGGATTTCTGTTTAACAAAGGAATCCCATACCAATATTTGGAAAATAAGATGAAACAATCTTATATATGACCCCACTGATGTGATCTCAAAGCAATAGTTTGCATATTTCACTGCCATTGGAACTCCAGATGAGTACCTGGACTTTTTGAAATTAAATCTTAAGGTTAGAATAGGGTTTTGGTGACAAAAGGCTGGGATTCAGAATGAATGGTTTGCCTACTGTATGTAGCTCAGTTTATACAATGACAGAAGAAGCAATTCAAAGATTGCTTTAGCTACAATGAGGCTATAAGTTCATTTCCTGATTTTGCATCATGTGTTTGCCCTGTCTCATAACAACTGAAAGTTTCTGGTAATCCCTAAGGCTTACAGCTAGTAACACCAAACAACAGAATTTGTTTCAAAAACTTCATGCTGATGCAGGATATGTTGATTTATTAAACTTTTTAGTGAATTAGAACAAAATTTAAAAATTGACCCTGCTTTTACCCCCCTCATGCATGAGCACACACACATGACCACCATATTTTGTTTGTGTTTGTGTGTGTGTGTGTGTGTGTGTGTGTGTGTGTGTGTGTGTGTGTGTGTGTGTGTGTATGTATGTGTGTGTGTGTGTGTGTGTGTGTATCTGTGTGTGTGTGTGTGTGTGTGTGTGTGTGTGTGTGTGTGTGTGTGTGCATGTGTGTGCATGTGTGTGTGTGCGTGTGTGTGTGTGTGCATGCGTGTTTGTGTATGCATGTGTGTGCATGTTGGTTAATCCATTTTGAGGCCTGTTCCATCCTATTTTACAGGGCCTGTTGTCGATGTCATCGATCTTAGATGCACTGGTAGATACTACCAGGCATATAAGCTCCATGGCGCATGTGATAAGTACCTAGCACTGTAGTATACATGATTTGATAGCTAAGGGTTCTAATCCCAGTACTGGCAACTGTGTGAGTGTATGTGTCAGTGTATGCATATCCTCTGTAGCAGTGTGGCTGTCTTGCTTGTGTGTGTGCAGTGGTTATACCATTTTTGGGTATGTTCTACTCTGTTAACCCCCCCATTGGCAACCTATTTAGGACCTACTGATGTCATCCACCTTAGAAGCACAGTAGCACTATGGCACATGCAATACGTACATCAGGCTATTCTGTACATAACTAGATAGGTAGGGTTCTAATCTCAAATGTAGCAACTCAGTGAGTGTATGTGTGGTTGAATGGATATCCCCCTGCAGTAGTGTGTATTCGTGTCCTGTTAACCCCCCCCCCCCACTGGTAATCCTTACAGCACCTGCAGATGTCATCCAAATGAACTGTGGTGGCAGACACTGCAAAAATATATCTGCTTGTGGATGTGATATGTATATTGCACGATTGGATAAAAAACTAGGCAGGTAGGGGTTCTACTCTCAACAAGGGCAGTTCATGAGTGGGTGTGCATGTATGTATATCACCTTGCAGCAGTGTGATTATATTACACTCCTGCAAGGAGATATACATACATGCAGCAGTGTGATTGTATTACGGCCACCACCATACCTCTGAACACCTTAGAAATCTGGATAAAGCCATACAGAAAAGTGGAAAAAGACCAAAAATTTGGGTCAATCTTTAAATATTGCTCTTATAAACATAGAAAGTAAATAGCATAACAGGTTGTGCATTAGCATGCATTTTCTGAAGGGTATGAGGTCTGAAATGAAAATATCTATCATTATTACCTAATGTCAGTCTTTAATCATGTGCCACTAATTTGCCAGAAAACCACAATGTTATGGCAAACAGACCTAAAATATGTGTCAAACATCAGGACATTCTGCATAAATCTGTACAGGTGAGAGGTATGGCACCACCTGTCCCACCCTGTAGGTCGCAGTCCATGTTTGGCCAGATGTGACCTGTGAAAACAACTCAAACAATACAGAGGTCCCAAGAGTGTAGGGCAACAAACATTTCCTAAAGTTGTGTAATAGTTGCATAAAGCAGTTATGTAACATCAGAAGCACCTTAATGTAATGAGAAATAGCATAAACTATGGAAATGTGACACAAAGAAGCTGTCATACTGGAAAAACCAAGAGAATTCCTATCCATTTCACTTGCCGTGGCTATGGTTTGTCCTGCCAACTCTCACAATACTACATGAAGTGTCTTACACTGCACATTTTATAAGGTGGCAACCCTACTCTGTGTTGCCCATGTGTGTGCAATATGTAGACATGTGGAAGCCCTGTGAGTAGCTGCTGTCCACAATGACCCACATGTATGTAGGCATGAATGATAACTGCCACCACCCACATTTGAAGGTACTGCCTAAGGCTATGATGACTGTAAGTAGTGTGTTGTCTGTCATTGACCCACCAACTGATGTTAACTCACTGCAACAGGGTCATACATCAGGTATAGAATGTTGCCAAGGTTCTGGCATTAAGCTGAATACAGAAGCAGTACCATCATACTATATGGCAAAGAGATGCCTCCACTATTTCCCACATCAATGGCAACCCCATAAACACACAACCTGCATTGAGATACCTGGGTACTCAGGTTAATAATACTGTTGCATTCAGCCATCAAGTAATGGCAGTGGTCAGAAAAGGCTTGTACGTGGTTCACCACATAGGTAAAGAGAGTGTATCCAGACTAAAGGGTGACATTAACTCTGTATAGTCCTCAGTCAGTACAACAGAAATTTAGTACCATGGCCCATTTGTTATGTACTTATCCAGACATCTGCAGCAACTGAAAGGCAATAGTAATACCCACAAATGTATTCCAAGGCTTCCAACATCTGTTCCATGCAGACAGCCTTGAATCAGTAGTGGTCCACTCGGTATTGGACAGATTGTCCACAGGTGGGCTGTGAGACGCCTAGATGGCAAAGTTGTGCCCAGCCCTTCAGCAGGTGGGACATGTATGTCAGTCTAACTGTTCACTCATTACCAGCACGACAGGCCTGAATCTGATATGCAATATCAACAAAACCTGCTGGAGAGACAGGTTTGTATCCCAGAGGCTGCCCTGTCGCAGGAATGCACTTCTCAGACATGTCAGAGTACCATGCAGACCCTCATCAAGTGCAGCCATGATGAGTTGATGGGAAAACACAAATCTGTCCCAGGGGTCACACCTGTGTCCCTCAATGACATGGGAAACAGGTGCTGATCGATGATTCTGTCAGGGATAAAGTAATGCCTAGGCTTGTAAGTGACTCAGAGCCATTACTCTAGTAACCTTCTGTGATCCTATGAACCTGTTATCCTACAGAACTCCCAAATGACATGTTTCAGGAGTAGTATGCTGTGTCAAGGGGTATGCATGCGAGATTACAATGTCCACCCCCATTGTTCTTTGCCCACTGTTCTACATGTATGGACCTAGGTAACCATGCACATATACAGACATATCTTGGTGATTTCACATTTATGTGTTGCCAATATGTTATCCTGAGCTGTTGTATTGGCAGCAGGTCCCCATGATGTACACACACAGATACCTGCAACAGAAACAGAATAAGGTCTGAGAGACAATAGTCACTCTGCAATACTAACAGCGATACACCATCATGGCACAATGGTGCATACACTTTTATGTGTATGCATGACAATTGCCAGCAGACAGCACCTTACAGGGCATAACACTACTGCACTACAAACTGCCATTAACTGTACTATATTAGCATGTCCTTGTATCGATGGCATGGATGACAGGGATGTGGCACAGGTATCACCACATGCACAGGGTGTAGTATGGGCTTGCCAAAGGCCTAGACTGTGCCACAAAGTTGACATCATGAGTGTGTGTTTGGAGGAGTGCTGGTCAGCTGGCCATGGAGAGGAGCTGTGTGTGTACAGGTGGTGACTTGCATGTGACAGTGATGTGTGAGTGTGTGCATGTACACAGTCAAGCCATGTGCCAGTCCTACGTGAGAGTATGTTGGACAGCTGTCGACTGTACATGGCAGAATGGAGAGCTCACCATCTCTGGCCGTGAATATGGGAACTGGTTCTGCCAGGAGTGGCACTGGCACCAGCATGCCCAGGGCCAGATATGGTACTACTTGCTGATGGTGACCAGGGTCTGGTGGGTCTATGTCCCTCACGGAACCACCCAGGACCACGTACCCATGGTCTACCACATCGTGGTGTAGACAGCACCCTCCAATCGTTAGTGCTGGTGGTACTGCCACTATGGAAGTGTGACTGTGCATGGCCACTTGAGCTCTCAGCTGATGTTGTTGACTTGCATCCATGTGTCTGATGCCCTACTCCTACCACATTTTCAAGCATAGACATTGCACAGTTAAGGACTGACAATGTCTCACACCACCATCTATCCACTACATTAGCAAAATGATGTAAGGCATCACCAATGCACTGGATTTATTAATGAATTCCAGGTATTGTGGCATCCATGAACCTGAACATCCATCTGGTGTACCATTCACAATGTGCCCGTGCCACCATAACGGACCAAAACAAGTGTCGGGTGACATGTGCTGTGACACCTCTGACAGGTGCTGGATGGGCAGCAATCCACCTTCAAGCACCCATGTCATTCTGCCTGTGTGGGACCTGTCCAGATCTATGGCTATGGCTAGTGTCTACAGTCATAGATGCCATAGCTGCCACACTCTCCTGTTTGATGCCACCACCCTCTGACTGTCCAATATCTGTGGCTGCTTGGGACTGGGTATGTGTGGGTATACTGACTGTGCACAGGGACATTGGGGGAGGAATTGGGATGTCAACGAATGGGACCGATTCAGCCCCCAACAACCCTGTGACTCACTATGGCCACTATCGCCATCAGAGTCTGATAAGACACTGACATCAGGTTGTGAGGGGGACACACTCCAATTTCCATGGTCACCTGTGAGGGGAAGACAACATGACTACATTAATTCCTGCACTATAATGTCTGATGATCAACATACACCACACACACACACACACACACACACACACACACACACACACACACACACACACACACACACACACACAATACAGGTGAGGTGCCATAAATGCATTATACAGATCACATGTTATGACTGATGCCACACACAATACACAAGCAGACCACAACAGACACACACAAGACAGACCCTTAACAACATGTAGTGCAGCTACATCCAGTTAATGTTGCTAGTACTATACACCTGTGAAATAAGTGGGATTTCAGTGTACGTGATGGATATTCACCTAAAATACAGTGCACCCATTTCCACAGTAGTAATGCACCCCTTTATAGTAGACTGCCTACACTTTCACAAAAATGCGTGCTAATATGTTACAGCTCCTGCAAATATGCTACTGTGATTACTGATGTAATGCCCTGCAGTAAACGCCTCCATTAGTGAACATGCAAGTATTGCAATATGGCTAAACTTAATAGTTGTGTCCATGGTAAAATGGCAGCCTTTAACATGCCTAGGGTATAGGTGAGCCATAACAAAACAGTTCCATACTCACTGGCTACAGCATGATGGACCCCAGCCACACCAGAGTTACTTATGGATTTGTGTGGGAAGGGTATTGTCAGCAGTCACAAATATGGCATTGAAACATGATAATATCTGCATATATCAACATGTACAGTACAAACTGTGATACTACTCACATTGCTGACATTCACAATATGTGTGCACACATGTGCATTACAATCCCTCCCCACAAATGCTGAATGACCTGCCATATGTGTACAGGTATGCAAAGGCTGTACTATGAATGCTGCGGTATTAATGTGATGACAACTGGATGCTTACCTGGATGCTCCTCAGCTGTGGAAGCTGTTCCATTCACCTCCATGACATATGGTGTTATTGATTCTTGTTAGCTGGTGGCTGAACCCAGGTTTGCCAGGAACTCCTCTGTGGTGGAGAGTGGCTGTTGTGTAGCAGGCCCTCCACCGGTGCCAGTGCAGATGGAGAGCCGCAGACATGGCCATGGTATCCTCCGTTTAGGCCTTCCACTATTCTTACTTAGATATTATTAAATCTCCACCATAGATTTGTTATAATTCATACAGGGTAAAGAATGTCTTATTGCCAGAATGAAAGTCCCTGGCAATACCAGTCCCCAGGGAAAGTCCAAAGCTGCATGGATTTCCCAGATTTTTTTCAGTTGTAAAAACAGGTACTTTTACAAGTTCTAATTCATAAATTCCATTCCATAATTACATTATAAATACAATAAAATATAAATACATTAGCCCTGTTTGGACCCTCTCTAATCTACAATTCCAAATCATTCTTGCAGGGGATCCTTCATTGAGTAGCTAACATCCCGAATGCAGCCCACCAGACTACTTCATTTCTTCCATAGTAATTGGCAATTAATCAATTCTGATTTAACTAATTGCAAGGAGAATGTTCCCACATGCCATACATTTCAGTCTATCCATCAATGAAAACACTTTATTCTCATTTCTACACATGGACTCAAGGTGTCACTTCAACAATAACAATAAACTAGAGCTAATGTTCATACCACCATGTGACTAGTAACACATTTAAATGCACACACCCATTTTCCATAACCAGCACGTTAAACACACACACACACACACACACCCACACACACACACACACACACACACACACACACACACACACACACACACACACACACACACATTCTTACAGATATTCTTTAAAGACTTATACTGCACTTTTTCCATTCTGTGAGGGATGAAAAGTTATTAGTTATTTGCACTTAATTTTAAGCTTTTATAAGCAGTGTCTTATTGAAATCAACAGTTACATAGAACATTTACTTATTTGTTTATTGTTATTATTATTTTATTTTATTTTTTTAGGTCTGGGAGCTGCAACATCAGGCTTGACAACTGAAGTGACTAACAACACTAATGGTAAATTTTCATCAATTTGAAAGACTTTTCTGTGCTATAGTATGCACTTATTCAGTTTATCTTACCACTGGTATATGTAGCAACACTCTTGCAAAGCAAAGAGCATGGGAGAATAAAGTATCTGTAACACAAACTTAGTATCACAAAGATTGTTACCTAGTGGCTTTTTGTATAATACTAGATAAGGTGTATAGGGATCTAAGCTCACAAATACTTCAAGACAAACCTTTTCCGGATTTCTAGGGAATGGATCAGTTTCAGTAAATCACATCTAACCTGAACAGCTTTCAAGCAATCCTCACATGCTCTCACTTAACAAACACACACACACACATATATCTATATATCTATATAGATATATATATATATATATATATATATATATATATATACACACACACACACACACACACACACACACACACACACACACACACACACACACACACACACACACACATATAATATCCTTCTTAAAAATGAATGAGAACCATCACTTGTTTCTTTTCTTCAGTTAACTCTTCCTCATGTACATTTATGTATAATGTTGTGTATTTTATTTATTTACAGATTTAAAGTATAGGTTGGAACCTAATATGCCTGTTCTCTGTCCTGGCTACTGATCCTATTCTTTATCTGGTATTATAATAAGTGATGCTGTAGTCCAGCTGTTTTACCACCAACTGTGGGTGGTATTTATAGTCCTGTAAGTTCATATCAGTAATATGTGAAGGGCAGCACTATGTCTTTATGCAAATAAGTTCATTAAGACTGGCAATTAAAATGCAGAGGCATTTTGCTAAATATACCTCCATACTGCAAAAACATACTTTGTTTAAGGCATAAGCATTAGGAAGACAGCTGCAACGGGGATAAGATATTACATGTTTGTATATTACTATGATTCACAGAGATAAAAATTGAAAGGCCTCATTTGTATACACAACACATAAAACGACCCTGACAACAGTAAGCACCAGTTTACCAGAATACAGGAGTTAGGGAGAAAATTGATTAGCAGTATGACAGGGAAACAATAAATATGTACCTGACAACTTTTTTAAAAAGAGGTATGGTTATTGTCTTTAAGAAATGTTTGTTTCATTGTGTTTTAGTACTTGTGCATACATGGACAGACTATGAATGGATTGTTGGGGCTGGTCATTCATTTATGTGTCAGTGATGTGCTTGTATAAATGGACAAATTACTGACAGGGTCACTGGGTGAAATGTTTCATTTGGAGTAACTGACGTGATTGTGCGTACATGGACAAACTACTGAAGGGATCAATAGGGGAATCATTCAGTTATGTGTTAGTGTAGTGCTTGTGCATACATGAAGGGGTCTCTGGGGGAAATATTTTACTTGGTGTCATTGAAATGCTTGTGCATACATTGTCAAACTACTAAAGGGGTTGCTGGGAAAATGTTTCATTTGGTATCATTGAAGTGTTTGTTTGTATGTGGTTAGGCTGCTGAGGTTATCACTGGGGAGAATAATTAATTTTTGTGCCATTTAAGTGCTTGTGCATACTTAGAGAAACTACTGAAGGGGTCGCTGGGGGCGAGTTTGTGGACTGCAAAGTTGATATCAGAGGCGCAGCAATGCTTTTAACAATGGATGAGCATACAGTACGGATGTTGGGGTCTATATTATAATCACGAAAGCTAACTATCATGAATCCAAGTTCATCAATGCATAAATATCGAAGAACTAATACAGCAAAGTACAAAAAAAGCGAACTGCAGAATGCCGAACGATTCTTTCTTGGCCAGCAGGGTGATCATGGGGATGAGGAAATAAATCCTTTTTCCCACTGTAGTCCGGTCACAGAGTTGGTATATTAACTAGGGGGTGTGTGGGAGGTGCAGGGGGGCATGCCCCCCTGCAAAAACATTAGAAAAAGTGTTTAACATTAGGTTTGTTCCATTAGGTTTACCTTGCCTGTATGGCGCTTTTGCTTCCAGGAATGCGTTTGGCGTTTTAATTTTCGCTTTTTTTGTACTTTGCTGTATATGTTCTTCGACGTTTATGTGTTGATGAACTTGTATTCGCGAAAGTAAGCTTTCGCTATTATAATATAGACCTGGATGTTATACTATGAATCATAAGAGGACTTTGTTAGCATACACTCCTTAACACACTATCTCATTTACATCTCATTATACTTAAGACATTTGCATTAGCATAATTAGCCTCTATGAATTGCTCCTTGTCAACATTCAGTTGCAAACATTACAGATACCCCTTCTGCATTTGAGCAAACAGCTATGAATATCAGCCTTACCTTTAAGATGTTGACAGCTTCTTCATGACTCTAGCAGTAGAAACCTCCCTACTCTTCATTTCTGCTCTATCATAGCTATCTGCTATTCAGCTCACAGCATTCACTGCACTCACATATGTCCCTGGGCAGCACTGCATCCATGTCTCAAGGTACGTGCTAAAAAAACTTAAAATCTATTGCTCCTGCTGTTTTTTTTTCCAGTGGACGATTTATTTTATACAGTAAATTTTGATTCAAACTAGTCTGGCAGTTTAAAAAGTACTCAAATCATTCATATCAATTTTACTATTAGTACACGAATACTATGAACAACAGTAAGCTCTGTGTTGTCTTAAAAATACTAACTCTGTAAATGTTTCCTGTACATTAATAAATCATACGAGGCATATCATAAAATTAAGTAATTACAAAGAACTGCTTGCTGTAGTTGTCCTGAAGCTATTTATGTGCAGCATATTCATGCAGGGCTGTTAACACATGTTTATAGAGCACTTTTTACTATATTATTACTCTTCCTGTCTTATAATTTCTATATAATTTCCAATTCATATACCTATCAGAATTTTTTTAAAGTTGAATTTGATTTATATATGTAATGTTACATTATTTTGTATTGCAAGTCATATAGTGTTATGTTTCTCCTCGAGCCTCCACTGAAAAAAGGTTTCTGCCAGGACAAGCCTTCCATTTCAATAAAGGCACACGAATAAATTGCTTCCTTCATTTATGAACTTGAAATGTATATGTACATACACATATGCATCACACAACTTAGAAGAATGCATAAAATAATATAAATATGGAAGAAGAAGGTTTATTTCAACATTTAAAAGACTGTATTATAAACATTGTAATGATATTCAGAATGGTTGTCATGGTATTCAGTATAATGTATTTTAGTTGAATAAATTAAATACAGTGGTAAATTACTTTTATTGCTAAGCTTTATAAACTTTGTGTTGTAAGAAACAGTGAAGAAAACAGAGTAGGGTGTGAAGTCACATGCTCTAAATGTATTTTTCATGATTTCTTACAAATTCAGTTATACAATTATTTTATAATGGAACTAAACTTAATTTGATGTCAACAGCATTTTCCTTAGTTTGGCAAATACAGCCTAAAGTAAATGGGTCTATATCAGTTCATCGAACACTTAATTGAACAAATCTTTATTCCTCAAACCCTATTCAGAGAAAGCTCAATTACGCGAATGATCACTTTAGTGAACCATTTCCTAGGGAAAGGATATGGTTGGCAGTCATCTGGGATTTGCCCTTTTATCCACTGTAGTGCAATCTCAGAGTTGATATCTATAGTTGGGGGGTGGGAGGTGAAGCACCCCATATTGGAGGGTGTGGGGGCGAAGCCTCCCACTTTGCAGGGTTTTATATTTTGTTGTATTTGTTCCAGTTGTTAGCTGGCCTACTATTTTTTTCCCTAGGAAATGTTTGGCTGGAATGGTCATTCACTTAATTGAGCTTTTGCTGATTTGATTTTGACAAATGGCAATTCATTCAATTATGCTTTCATCCAAGTTATATAGACCAAAGTAAATTATAACTGTTCATTATACAAAGCATTACCACCATCCAGTATAACAAAATTAAACCAAATGCGATATTTTGGATTTCTGTTTAACAAAGAAATCCCATACCAATATTTGGAAAATAAGATGAAACAATCTTATATATGACCCCACTGATGTGAACTCAAAGCAATAGTTTGCATATTTCACAGCCATTGGAACTCCAGATGAGTACCTGGACTTTTTGAAATTAAACCTTAAGGTTAGAATAGGGTTTTGGTGGCAAAAGACTGGGATTCAGAATGAATGGTTTGCCTACTGTATGTAGCTCAGTTTATACAATGACAGAGGAAGCAATTCAAAGACTGCTTTAGCTACAATGAGGCTTTAAGTTAATTTCCTGATTTTGCATCGTGTGTTTACTCTGTCTCATAACAACTGAAAGTTTCTGGCAATCCCTAAGGCTTACAGTCAGCTAGTAACACCAAACAACAGAATGTGTTTCAAAACCTTCATGCTGATGCAAGATATGTTGATTTATTAAACTTTTTAAGTGAATTAGAACAATATTTCAAAATTGACCCTGCTTTTACCTCACTCATGCGCGAGCTCACACACACACACACACACACACACACACACACACACACACACACACACACACACACACACAAACAAAGTATGGTGGAATTCAATAAACCCTACATGGAACGATTCTCCATGTAGGAATAGTGTTATGGCCTGAACACGGAATATGGCTGCTCAGTGATCCAGGAAACAGGGCTATGGGCGTGCATGAGTGTGCGGACACTGTGCAGACACGGAGGTGTCCCAGGAATGCAAATCACTTCATAAGCTGGTGAAACCATGCAAATGAGATGAATTGTGATTCAGCAAGCAGAAAGACACCCGTGTAGGTGCCGTGGTAGTATAAGAAATGTAAGCAGTTACAAACCTTGGACCAGAGTATAAAATTTAAAATTTTAAACCAGTGGCTGTAAAACCCCCCAAAAGGGGTAGATATTGTGCAGTAGGCATCTAAAAGGCCAAAACTCTGGCCAGTGTGTTAAAAAGGCAATGCAAATTATGAAAAATGAATCTTTTTTTAAAACATATTTTACATTTAACATGCAAACATGACATAAAAACTGTAAAATATGAAATTTACACATATGCAAAAGTATTGCATTATAATCCCCAGCATGCAGAGTCATATAATGACAGTTTATAGTGGTTACTAAGGAGATAGGCCGTGGTGTAGTGCAGTATCCAGGGTATATGCACTTATGTGTATGTAAATGAACCAGGGTTATTGAATAGCAAAAAGGGCCAGCGTGTCCGTAAGTACTAACCGTGATAGGAATAGAACTGTGTTGGTGTAGGTAGAACAAATAGCTAACATCAAAAGGGGGTGTGTCATGTCATGTTTAAGAAGATTGGAGCTTAGCATTGCCTCTTTTCACTCATGTAAGCACAGCTAAGCAGGGGAAGCGTGTCTGATGTTGTTAAGCTATGCTTAGCCTCTCTGCACATGTTTTAGCTGGTTAATTAAAGGCTAAGCATGCCCATGTACATGGAGGGTCCAAATTGCTGAGCAATGTTTACATGTATGCCTTAGGTTTGTGCAGTTTGCAGCAGTGCTTAGCAGTGGAAGAAATTAAAATAAATAAATAAAAGGAGATATCCTGGGAAAGCCAATCAAGCATAAATGACTGATAAGGCTTGTTCCACTGATACTGGCCCATTCAAGCCCCTCAATGATATACCTAGCAGGTGGAATGTATCATAGTCAGCCAATCACACAGGCTGCATCGACAGCACACCAGTATAAATTATGGGTACATCCTTCAATCTGATTTTCCCACATACTCTGCACCATTGGAGTACAGACTTTGGAATTTTAACAGACAAAATGATAGGGGCTGCTGCTGCTCTGCTACATATATATGTGCTAGAGGCTGAGGTTATTGATGATGCTGATGCTGACAATAGGCCCAGATGGAGAAGGAGAAGAGTGTTTCGGCCTAGGGTAACCTTTCAGGGGCAATATGAGCTGAAGATAGTTGAGCACTACAGGGTGGACAGGGACATACTACAAGAACTCACTGAGCTCTGCCGCCCTCATCTCAGACCCAGAGCTAACAGAGGGGAACCCATCCCAGTGGAAACAAAGGTATGTGTAGATTTAAGAAGACTAGCTACAGGTACTTTTCAAAGACCTACTGGGGACATGATGAGGGAGTCACAGGCATCTGCATCCAAGGTACTCCACAAGTGAGCAAATTAATTTACCCTGCACTCCTGAAGAGAGGACCAGCAATATGCATCTCTTCCTACTGTGTAGCACACTAAACAGAAGTACTGGGTGCTAGAGTCTGCAGCCATGTGCACATCAAAGCATCACCTGGTGAGGAGTGTAGAGTCTATGTTAAGCTCAAGGGGTATCACTTCATCAAAAGCCAGGTCATGTACAATGCCCAGGTCATTATCCTGAATGTGTGTGCTGGCGGGTCTTCTTCACATGATCGACATTTCATAAAGCTGAAGACCATATGGTTAAGACCATATGATCGACCTTTGAAATGTCAACCATGTGGAACGGGCATCTCTGTAGAGTGCAAAATGGAAAGATTTCCATTTTCTGCACTATAGTGTGATCTCGGCATTGGTATATTTAGGTTACGGGGGTGTGAGGGCAGCGCCCCTCCATGGAGGGGTGCATGGGGGCTTGCCCCTTGCTAGCAATGTGAAGGTAAGTGATTGTTGTGTTTTTTTTTTTACATGTTCGACATTTCAAAAGTCGATCATATGGTCCCGGCCATATGGTCTATGACTTTATGAAATGTCAACCATGTAAAGTAGACCCATGCTGGCAGCCCTGGCAGTTATCATGACTCCCACATCTGGCATACATCAGACCTGTAACAGACATTTGCTTGGGGTCATCCCATATGGCCATCTACTGTAGGAACCTGGCTACATATTGGAACTGTGGATGAGGACTCCCATCAGAAATGCACACACACCAACTGAAGAACACCATAATGAGGCACACTCACAAACTAAGAACATAATAGAGCATGTGTTTGGGCTACTCAAGTCATGGTTCTGCTGCCTTGACATATCCTGTGGTGCCCTGCATTACTCTCCAGCCAAATGTGCACATGTGTTCATAGTATGTGCCATGCTACAAGTATGATCCTGCAGAAACAGCTGTGGCAGAAACATCACAGGGAAGGGACACACAGCCCCCCACCAGTACCAATGTCCCCACAGGCACAGGGGGACTCAGAGGAGGAACCCCATGAGTCTGTCCCTATAGGCAGATGTAGGCATGTCCAGTACTCCTTGGCCTTGGCAATGAGGCAACACATAGCATATGCACTGACAACCCAGGGACTGACACCTCACTCCAACTTACATACATAGAAAAAGGATGCCAGCCACACCACACTATCTGTATCTTACCATGTATAGGCGGCATACTAAGTGCATCTGACAGAGACAGCCAGAAGCACTGTCCTCTCAACTACTGCAGGCACAAGGTAAGTCACTCTTCTTAAATGAATGGGGTAGTAGTCTGTGGTAGCATATGTATGGTATTGCTGCATGTATGTAAGGGAATGGAGTAGGCTACTAGTATAGCAGCAGGCAACTGACAGCTATGTGGGACAACAGGGACTCTGCCAAATACTGGCTGCCCCAGAATATGCAGTAGGACCCAAGCCAGCTAAACCGACTGCACTATGTGAGGGACTAGAAACAGTGGGGTCAAAGGACAGAGGCATGGATGGCAATGCTGGAGTCCTCTACATGCATCACAATCTCTTAGAAAAAGAAATCTGTACAAAGCCATAAAGAAAAGTAGGACAGAGGCCCCAAAAGAGGGAAGATTGTCAAATATAGCACTTACAAACTTAGAAAGTTGATAGAATAACATGTTTTGCATTAGCATGCATTTTCTGGAGGATGTGAAGTCTGAAACTCAAATGTCTGTCATTATTTTCTAACCTCAGTCTTTAATGACTTGCCAGTAATTTGCCAGAAAACCACAATTTTATAAAAAAAAGGACCCAGAATATGAGGTAAAAATCTGGAAATTTTTTGAAACTCTGTACAGTTGAGATCTGTGGTCCCCTATCCCTGACACACCTGTGTTGCCATACAACTGTAGTGACATTTATGTTTGTAAGCTGATGGCAGCAGACCACACATTCCTAGGGCTGTCCCAATCAACTTGCTAACATGTTCGATTTCCACAATATGCAGGGGTCAATGTGCTATGTATGTGTGTGGTTAACAGTGTCAGGATGTAGACTGCATTGACTGGTGGCTGTCATGGCTTAGTGGGCTAAGTACATTACTGTGGTTGATAGAGTCCATGGTTCAAGAGAGTCTATATTTGATAGTTGAAGTTCCATAACTCCAAACACGTAATGGTCGAACCATTATGTTCAAATTTGCAGAACTTCGAGTATCTAAAAAAAAAACACACAACGCACAAAACAAAAACTTGTTTTAAGCAGGGGGGGCACGCCCCCCCTGTACCCCCCCACACCCTCGCTACCTAAATATACCAACTCCAAGATCCCACCACATTGAAGTGAATGGAAATCTCCACTTACAGAGATTTCCATTCAAATGCTCAAACTTTTACAAATTCGAACATATGGTCTCGACCATATGTGGTTTGAACTTGTAAAAGATCGACTCTGTGATAGGAACCAAGCTCAAGATTGCCTGCACCTGCTATTTTGCATGTGAGCTACACCTACAGTAGGAGTTATACAGACTGTCTAGATGTCAGCATTTCTTACTGCAGGAAAGCTGGAAAAAGCCAGAGACAATGGAGGGACAGGAAGCCACAGATATGGATAGTGCACAGCTCTGAATATCCTAGATGGTG
Source organism: Protopterus annectens (assembly GCF_019279795.1). Taxonomy (NCBI): domain Eukaryota; kingdom Metazoa; phylum Chordata; order Ceratodontiformes; family Protopteridae; genus Protopterus; species Protopterus annectens. Next base: position 934,496,633 of record NC_056741.1, on the reverse strand, counting down.
CCTAGTAGAACAGCAGGTTGTGACAAGTCAGTGTAGCACCAGGATATAAAGTCTGCCATGTAACTGTGTCAGTACTGACAACAAGTCAGTAGGAACCATCCATACCCCATGAATGACAGGATTTTGCAGAATGTCCACACATATGCCTCATATATCTGTTATGTTTGTCATAACATTGCATTTGTCTGACAAACTATTGGCAAACCAATAAAGGTGGATGTGAAAACATAAATGACAGACCGTTGAGATGCAGACTTTATACCCATAAGAAAATGCAAACTATTACCTAAACAGTCTACCAACTGTCTATGTTTGTAAGAGCAATATTAGGACCCTGTCCTCATGTTTGGGCATGTGTCCTACTGTTATATATGGCCCTGTCCAGATGTCTGGCTGTAAGAGTTTGAGATGTATGGCCAACATGTAGCCTTATAATAACAGTGCAACACACACCATCTCAGGACCACAGCAGATGTTTGTGGCACAGTGCTGGGCAACCTGCAAAACAGGTGCATTCAGAGGTGTGAAGTCTGTAACCGTGTGTGTGGTGTTACAACTTCTACTCCAGTCACACCATAACTACAACTACATAGACCAGTAACTGTGGACAACACCTCAAACTGTAGCAGAGCAGGACAAAGGCCCACATATAAGGGTAAGGAGGAACCACTGACCAGACAAATGTAGAATGTGCACACTTACAACAAGCCGTGGAGTAGCATGGGTTCCCTGCAGTGTATGAAGTCAGTAGCCAAATGTCTGTCAGCAGTTCCTCACATTAATCTATACTGATCTGCCACTGATATACGAGGAAATCACAGTGCTATGTAAAATGTACCACATATATTATGCAAAACTCTGCTCAGTCCAGTACACTCTGTACCCATGTTATATATGACTCAGTTAATAAGGATAGCACACAGCCACGACATCCCTCAGCAAGTATATCAGTGAAGTGCTGGACTGTTTAAACAGGTTCATCAGCCAATTGGCTGTAGCACACAAAATCCTGGACCAGAGAACAGGTAAGTCTAGCCTGGAGTCCCACTGTTAGTATTGATGGACATACTGGGTATGCTCTGACACTTAGCTAATTTCAGCCCAAGTATGAACCCACATCTGACTATAGAACCATAACGTCCATATATGCCTGTGCATACAGATAGCTATGTACACCTTAACTGTCTTCCCCACCCCCATCAGACCTGTTTACCATCAACTATCTGTATGTAGCACATATAAGATATATCTGGATCTGTTGAGTGTGATATACATACATATATTTAGGTAACATATACAAATATATCATTTATAGAGAGGCAGAGATGGGAGAGAGAGAGAGAGAGAGAGAGAGAGAGAGAGAGAGACCCTCAAAGGCATAGAGTGATGTAGTGCTGCAGCCACTGGTACACCAATTGTAACCAGTGGCACATGCAAATACTATGGTGACCTCCATTGTGTAATAGTAGTTAGGTAGGGGTTGTAATCTCACATCACCCACCATGTGTGTGTGTGTGTGTGTGTGTGTGTGTGTGTGTGTGTGTGTGTGTGTGTGTGTGTGTGTGTGTGTGCATGTGTGTGTGTGTGTGTGTGTGTGTGTGTGTGTGTGTGTGTGTGTGTGTGTGTGTGTGTGTATGGGTTTCTGTATCTATTGCACATTCAGCAGAATACACACACCCAACAGGCTGATGTCTGTGTAATGGTCACCCATTTTATGGCCCTGTGACTGGTGTCCTCCACAACAGTGGCCTACCTGTCAGCAGCTACTGATGTCATCCACCACAATAGCAGCTTCAGACACTCTCCAAATGCATAAGCCCCATGGCGCATACGATAAGTATGTAGCACTATAGTATAGACAGTTAGATAGGAAGTGGTTCTAATCCTAACAATGTCCACTCTGTGTTGTGTGTGTGTGTGTGTGCGTGTGAGTGTGTGTGTGTGAGTGTGAGTGTGTGTGTGTGAGTGTGTGTGTGTGTGTGTGTGTGTGTGTGTGTGTGTGTGTGTGTGTGAGTGTGTGTGTGTGTGTGTGTGTGTGTGTGTGTGTGTGTGTGTGTGTGTGTGTGTGTGTGTGTGTGTGTGTGTGAGTGTGTGTGTGTGTGTGCACATGCACGTGTGTGTATGTGTGTATGTGTGTGCAAGTGTGTGTGCATGTCTGTGTGTTGGTTAATCCATTTTGAAGTCTGTTCCATCCTGTTAAACCCCCATTGCATTACTTTACAGGGACTGTTGTTGATGTTATCCACCTTAGATACACTGGAAGATACTCTCCACGCATATAAGCTCCATGGCACATGTGATAAGTACCTAGCACTGTAGTATACATAAATTGATAGGTAGAGGTTCTAATCCCAATACTGGCAACTGTGTGAGTGTATGTGTCTGTGTGTATACATATCCTCTGTAGCAGTGTGGCTGTCTTGCCTGTGTGTGTGCAGTGGTTATACCGTTTTGTGGTTGTGTTCTACTCTGTTAAACCCCCCTCCCATTGGTATCCTATTTAGGACCTTCTGATGTCATCAATATCAATAGCACTGTGGCACATGCAATACATACATCGGGCTATAGTGTACATATCTAGATAGGTAGGGGTTCTAATCTCAAATGTAGCAACTCTGTGAGTGTATGTGTGTTTGAATGGATATCCCCCTGCAGCAGTGTGTGTGTGTCCTGATAACCCCCCATTGGTAATCCTTACAGCACCTGCAGATGTCATCCAAATGAACTGTGGTGGCAGACACTGCAAAAATATCTAAGCTTGTGGATGTGATATGTATATTGCATGATTGTATGTAAAACTAGGCAGGTAGGGGTTCTACTCTTAACAAGGGCAGTTCATGAGTGGGTGTGCATGTATGTATATCACCTTGCAGCAGTGTGATTGTATTACACTGCTGCAAGGGGATATACATACATGCAGCAGTGTGATTGTATTATGGCCACCACCATACCTCTGAACACCTTAGACATCTGGATAAAGCCATACAGAAAAGTGGAACAAAGACCAAAAATTAGGGTTAATCTTTAAATATTGCTCTTATAAACATAGAAAGTAAATAGCATAACAGGTTGTGCATTAACATGCATTTTCTAAAGGGTATGAGGTTTGAAATGAAAATATCTGTCATTATTGCCTAATGCCTGTCTTTATGTGCCACTAATTTGCCAGAAAACCACAATGTTATGACAAACAGACCTAAAATATGTGTCAAACATCAGGACATTCTGCAGAAATCTGTACAGGTGAGAGGTATGGCACCGCCTGCCCCACCCTGTAAGTTGCAGTCCATGTGTGGCCAGGTGTGACCTGTGAAAACAACTCAAACAATACAGAGGTCCCAAGAGTGTAGGACAAGACACATTTCCTTAATTTGTGTAATAGTTGCATAAAGCAGTTATGTAACATCAGAAGCACATTAATGTAATGAGAAATAGCATAAACTCCGGAAATGTGACACAAAGAAGCTGTCATACTGGAAAACCAAGATAATTCCTGTCCATTGCACTTTCCGTGGCTATGGTTTGTCCTGCCAACTCTCACGATACTACAAGAAGTGTCTTACACTGCACATTTGATAAGGTAGTAACCCTACTCTGTGTTGCCCATGTGTGTGTAATATGTAGACATGTAGAGGCCCTGTGAGTAGCTGTTGTTCCCAGTGACCCACATGTATCTAGGCATGAATGCTAACTGCCACCACCCACATTTGTAGGTACTGCCTAAGGCTATGGTGACTGTAAGTAGTGTGTTGTCTGTCATTGACCCACTAACTGATGTTAACTCACTGCAATGGGGTCATACATCAGGTATAGAATGTTGCCAAGGTCCTGGCATCAAGCTGAATGCAGAAGCAATACCATCAGACTATATGGCAAAGAGATGCCCCCCACTATTTCCCACATCAACAGCAACCCCATAAACACACAACCTGCATTGAGATACCTGGGTACTCAGTTTAATAATATTGTTGCATTCAGCCATCAAGTAACGGCAGTGGTCAGAAAAGGCTTGTACGTGGTTCATCACATAGGTAAAGAGATTGTATCCAGACTAAAGGGTGACATTACCTCTGTATAGTCCTCAGTCAGTACAACAGTAATTTAGTACCATATCCCATTTGGTATGTACCTAGCCAGACATCTGCAGCAACTGAAAGGTGATAGTAATAGCCAAGAAGGTAATCCATGGCTTTCAACACCTGTTCCATGCAGACAGCCTCGGATTGGTAGTGGCCCACTCTGTATTGGAGAGATTGTCTACAGGTGGGCTGTGGCACACCTAGATGGCAAAGTTGTGCCCAGCCCTTCAGCAGTTGGCACATATATGTCAATCTAACTGTTCGCTCATTGCCAGCCTGACAGGCCTGAATCTGATATGCAATATCAACAACACCTGCTGGAGAGACAGCTTTGTATCCCAGAGGCTGCCTTGTCACAGGAATGCACTTCCCAGACATGTCAAATAGAGTACCATGCAGACCCTCAAGTGCAGTCATGATGAGTGGATGGGAAAACACAAATCTGTCCCAGGGGTCACACCTGTGTCCCTCAAATGACATGGGCAACAGGTGCTGATTGATGATTCTGTCAGAGATAAAGTAATGCCTAGGCTTGTAAGTGACCCAGAGCCATTACTCTAGTAATCTTCTGTGATCCTATGAACCTGTGATCCTACAAAACTTCCAGGTGACATGTTTCAGGAGTAGTATGCTGTGTCAAGCGGTATGCATGCACGATTACAATGTCCACCCCCATTGTTCCTCACCCATTGTTCTACACATACGGACCTAGGTAACCATGCACATATACAGACGTTCCTTGGTGATGTCACATTTATGTGTTGCCACTATGCTATCTTGAGCTGCTGTATTGGCAGCAGATCCCCATGATGTACACACACAGAGACACCTGCAACAGAAACAGTATAAGGTCTGAGAGACAATAGTCACTCAGCAATACTAGCAACAATACATCATGGCACATACACTTTTATGTGCATGCATGACAATTGCCAGCAGAGAGCACCTTACAGGGCATAACACTACTGCACTACAAACTGCCATTAACTGTAATATATTAGCATTTCCCTGCATCGATGGCATGGATGACAGGGATGTGGCACATATATCACCACATGCACAAGGTGTAGTATGGGCTTGCCAAAGGCCTAGACTGTGCCAAAAAGTTGACATTGTGTGTTTGTGTCTGAAGGGGTGCTGGTAGGCTGGCCATGGAGAGGAGCTGTGTGTGTGTATAAGTGGTGACTTGCGTTAGACAGTGATGTGTGAGTGTGTGCATGTACACAGTCAAGCCATGTGCCAGCCCTACATGAGAGTATGTTGGACAACTGTCGACCGCACATGGCAGAATGGACAGCTCACCATTTCTGGCCATGCATATGGGAACTGGTTCCATCAGGAGTGGCACTAGCACCACCATGCCCAGGGCCAGATAAAGTACTGCTTGAGATGGTGACCAGGGTCTGGTGGGTCTATATCCCTCACCAGGACCATGTGCCCATGGCCTGCCACATTGTAGTGTGGACAGCACCCTCCCTTCATTAGTGCTGGTGGTACTGCCACTATGGAAGTGTGACTTTGCTTGGCCACTTGAGCTCTCAGCTGATGTTGTTTTTGACCTGCATCCATGTGTCCGATGCCCTACTCCCACCACATTTTCAAGGATAGACATTGCACAGTTAAGGACTGACAATGTCTCACCCCACCATCTATCCACTACATTAGCGAAATGACGTAAGGCATCACAAATGCATTGGATTGAGTCATGCATTCCAGGTATTGTGGCATCCATGACCCTGAACATCCATCTAGTGTACCATTAACAACGTGCCCGTGCCTCCACGATGGACCAAAACAAGTGTTGGGTGACATGTGCTGTGACACCTCTGACAGGTGCTGGATGGGCAACAGTCCTCCTTCGAGCAACTCTGTCAATCTGCCTTTGTGGGACCTTGCCAGATCTCTGGGTATGGCTAATGTCTACAGTCACAGATGCCATAGTTGCCACATGCTCCTGTTTGATGTCACCACTTTCTGACTGCCAAATATATGTGGCTGCTGGGGACTGGGTATGTGTGGGTATACTGATTGTGCACAGAGACATTGGGGGAGGAAGTGGGATGTCAACCAATGGGACAGATTCAGCCCCCAACAACCCTGTGCCTCACTATGGCCACCATCACCATCAGAGTCTGCCGAGACACTGACATCAGGTTATGTGGGGGACATACTCCAACTTTCATGGTCACCTGTGAGGGGAAGACAACATGACTACATTAATTCCTGCACTATAATGTCTGCTGATCAACATACACACACACACACACACACACACACACACACACACACACACACACACACACACACACACACACACACACACACGACACACACACAAACACACACACACACATGCACACACACACACACACACACACACACACACACACACACACACACACACACACACACACACACACAATACAGGTGAGGTGCCAGAAATGTATTATACAGATCACATGTTATGACTGATGACATGCACAACACACAAGCAGACCACAACAGACACACACAAAGCAGGCCCTTAACAACATGCAGGGCAGCTACATCCAGTTAATGTTGCTAGTACTATACACCTGTGAAATAAGTGGGATTTCAGTGTACGTGATGGACATTCATCTAAAACACAGTGCACCCATTTCCACAGTAGTAATGCACCCCTTTATAGTAGACTGCCTACACCTTCACAAAAATGCGTGCTAATATGTTACAGCCTCCTGCAAATATGCTACTGTGATTACTGATGTAATGCACTGCAGTAACCCCCCCTCCATTAGTGAACATGCAAGTATTGCAATATGTCTAAGCTTAACAGTTGTGTCCATGGCAAACTGGCAGCCTTTAACATGCCTAGGGTATAGATGAGCCATAACAAAACAGTTCCACACTCACTGGCTACAGCATGATGGACCCCAGCCACACCAGAGGTACCTATGGATTTGTGTGGGAAGGGTATTGTCAGCAGTCACAAATATGGCATTGATACAGGATAATATCTGCATATATCAACATGTACAGTACAAACTTTGATACTACCCACAATGCTGACATTCACTATATGTGTGCACACGTGTGCATTACAACCCCTCCCCACAAATGCTGACTGACCTACCATATGTGTACTGGTATGCAAAGGCTGTACTATGAATGCTGTGGTATTAATGTGATGACAACTGGATGCTTACCTGGATGCTCCTCAGCTGCGGAAGCTGCTCCACTCACCTCCATGACATATGGTGTTATTGATTCTTGTGAGCTGGTGGCTGAACCCAGGTTTGCCAGGAACTCCTCTGTGGTGGAGAGTGGTTGTTGTGTAGCAGGCCCTTCACCAGTGCCAGTGCAGTCCCTGGTCATGGCTGTGGGCCTTTGCTGTGCATGATGTATCAGATCAGTGGTCCAGTGTCAGACCTGCTCATAGTTTCTGTCATGCTAGCCCACATGATTAACCAATGCCACAAGGCCTGTCCACAGTGCAGTGCGTTCTTAATAGTTATGGTGACACCTTGACAACAGCACCTGGTGATGAAGTCTCAGGGCATCAGTTATGGTGGCATTCTCACCTTCTGAGAAAGATAGATTCCTATGGTGGTACATTCCACCTGAAAGACATGAAGAGCGGAACACATCACAGGGCCACATACGTTGCTCATCATTATGTACACACCCTGCACATCCACATTTGCCACTGCTATCTACCACTAACTCCCATATCATACTCAGTCATCTATCAGCACAGTATGTACGTGGCTATCAGCAATATAGTGGCAACACATTATGTATTGCCCTCCTGATCTTGATGTTTCCTGCTACTTGCTGCATGTCCTATAAGGTGCTCAAATGCATTTTCCTGTTGCACTTATTATTGCTTGTTCATAGCCTGTCTGCATTGCATACAGTGGTAGTAGCCCCCCACTGCTGTTTTAAGTGCCTGGGCTATAGGCCCACCCCTTAGGTCTTCATGGCCTTCCTCCCACAGATTCTGGACTATATGACTGGACAATGTCCTACAGTTTCCCCTGCCAGGCTGGTTGATATGGGCATCCTGGCACAGTGTAGCAGCTGCCTCATGTACACTGATGGACAACCATCTACAAACACCACCAAGGAACACACTGTGTGAGAGATGCAATGACATTAGGAACCTACAGTCCATGCTCTTTCCCTGTCAAGCCCACATATATGTCCCTAAACAGGTTGGGAACACAGTCAGTACACCTCACACACTACCCACACCTACACTACACACACACACACACACACACACACACACACACACACACACACACACACACACACACACACATATATACAGAGGTCCCCAACATAGTCATCCATAAACAAAGGAGACTTCTGAGGCAAAACCACATGTGAATGCCACAGCACTACACAGTACATACCACACATAGCCACACACCTGTGTCTCACAGCCATGCAGACGTCACCACATGTCAAACATATTACACATAGGAGACTCCATTGTGAGACACACTGATGTGCCTCTCACCTGGCTGTATATGTGGATGGTCACAACCCCTTGTGTGACAGGTGACAGAATTCACCATGTCACTTACACACTGCTGTCTCTCACCAACAGGTACTGTCATGCATCTGTTACAGTCCATATTGTGGTGCCTGACCTAAGATGTACGTCCCTGGACTATATGTAGTGAGACATGAGTAAGCACACTGATTATGTGTCCCAGGCATGTATGTCCTTAGCTTTATGCAGCATTTTGTTGTCACCCAGACTGATGTCACAATACATGCAGGAAATGATTGACCTTAACATGTGGCCTTTTATCCTGTGATATTCCACTGGGTTCCAGTACCTGTGAGCCTGGGATGATATGGTCAACAGACCACCATGCTTTACCAAAGATGGCCTCCATCTGTCTTAACTGGCCTTTAAGCATCTGGCAATGGTTATTACCACCCCCATATTGCCATCATTAGGAAAAGTGGTGAGGTTATCACTACCAACATACAACTGTCAGCACAGCACTAATTGAAGGTCATGCTGCTAAATGCTAGAAGCTGACACATGACTCTGCCCTCAATGCAAACATTTGTAACCCTGGGCAATGCTGACATCTGTGCAGTCACACACACATGGTTCAAAGATGCAGAGAGCACCCCAGCATTACCTGGTCAATCATCTTATCATACAGTCATACCCCAAAGTGTGGGTGGAAATGCTATGGGACATGAGATTTCAGTATATATGAGACAAATAAACACCTACATGCTGTACAGGTAGTAAGATGTGCAGGGGACAGTTCGCCATTGCCAACACACCTATTCAGATCACAGTTAGCTACCGACCACCACATGTGACAAGGAAGCCCATTCTGCCTATATGGACCTCATTAACTGCATTATGATTTGGGTCTGTACCCTGATCCTAGGTCACTTTAACAATGTAAACATACACTGGAAGATGTACCCATGCCAGCACACAAATGGCCAGACAGCCATCAATAGTGGAATTACAAACACCTTGTTGCAGCTAGTTGCTACTCCCACATGAGGTGAAGGTGTGTTGGACTTGATATTACACAACGCAGGTTACCACTACAGCATCCCTGCAGTGTAATCCTCCATAGCAAAGCAGCCATCATGCGGTCATGTTTGCAGTCACCACCTCCCACAATACCCATCTAGGTAGGGTCAGACATACATACACCTGCAATGTGGAATACAGCCTTCTGGGGGTTAGTATACACAGCTTCACAGCCTCATACCCCCCTGTAGGGACTGGCACCAATATCCACACATACACACAAGCACTATATGTGCATTTTTATAGATGCATGCACTCAGGTGTACCCGACAGGACTACATCTCATCTGCAAGGATACATACACCTGTCTCATGGACATCTACAATACAGAAGAGTCTATAACAGGGATGACATACTGCTGTCTGAGACAAAGTAGGAGCAGGTGTCCATTTTGGAGGAATGTCTCCTTAGCATGAACAAGCAAATGGGATCACTCCCGGAAACCTGCACAGCAAACCCAGAGCCCAAATTGTCGATATCCACAACATCACAGGAAGCACTTGCATCTGCTCACTTGTGGTGGTCAAGGACACCAGCTATACCAGTGATGTAGGTATTGCATACTTGATTCCTGAAAGTTAGTGTAGGCTTCAACCCTTGCCCCCCCATAACAACATCATGATGTTCACAGTACCTGCTCCCTTTTCATATATGTATGGAACAGGTCAACACTGCCATGTGAAAGTCATGGTATACATCCACCATGAGAGCCTATCGCATCACAGGATGCATCTTACATGACCCCAAGCATAACCTTGCAACACCATAAGGCACTTTATGCAAAGGAGTCCTAACTACCACCTTTGTCCCAGCTGTGTGAAGGGCAACAACTGTTACCCTATTACACTAAGGTGAGGCATCCACCAGTCTGTCACATTATACACCCATCAGCCTAACTAGGCTGTTCTGCAAGGCCATAGCACTGTTTATAGTAAACCTTATTAACAAGGACATTGGTGACCTCCACACACTGCATTATGAACAGTTAGGCTTTGTGTAGGAAGGGATCATGTCTGTTACACTTGGTTGACCTCTTTGACACAGTCACCAAAGCCAGGGATGGGGGGGTGACAGTGATCACCGCCTACCTTAACCTGGACAAAGTCTTTTACAGTATAACCCACTTGGCCATAATAGCTATATGCTCCCAAGTATGCATCACACCATATGTTACCATAGGGGTAGCCCACTAGTGCGCTGACATGACCCAATTAATCCACATAGGGTAATCCACCTCAAGTGGTTGACATATAACTAGCAACATAACCTGTTGTTCTATGTTTGGGCCTATGTTATGTGTGATGCACACTTCTGAGGTGCAGGAAACAGCCACTGGCCTATGGCCATCCATGTCTGCAGATGACTGCATGCTGTGTGCTCTCACCAGATTCCCTAGTGATGTGGACATCTACCTAGGAAAGTTTCAGACAGATACATGACTGGTGACAGAATCAAGGTCTCAGGCCACATACCAGAAAATACAGTGTTAGACAGAGTGATGTCCCCACATATTATCACAGTACTAACAACATCCTAGGCAAGCAATCAGTCATGAGGGATCTTTGCACACAGGCCAATGGCAACATGACATTTCACCACCATGTCGCTTCCATTATATGGTAAACCTTCTACATGGCACACCTCACACATAAGAGTATGTCATCCAGGGACATGGGGTCCTAACGTTCATGCATTCCCCCAATAAGGCTCATTATTGTGTAAAATGCCCTGTTCGCCATTCACCTCACAAAGCACATGCAGCAGCTGGGGATATCACAGAGGTCCCCCCACCAGGGAATACCAGGGCCTCAAACATCTACTATACACAGATAGGCTATGAACCCAACCCTCTACCCAGTTTCATGCATACTCCTCAGAGATGACCTCTGTCTGTCATGCAAGGCAATCACAGACTCCACATTGTTGGGACTGCTGCACAAATGCAACTCAAACTCCACTCTGTTAACACACACATATGCCTACAACCTGATCTGTGACATCAATTGGGCTTGTTGGCTGCTCAGATTTGTGTCCTACACACTCACCCTGCTGTAGAATGGTCACCCTTTCCACATCAGGCACTGCAGCTATTTACACCTTTGTAGGCGGAACCTGGATAACTGGATGGTTAGCTGCATATACACCCTTGGGATACCACCTGTGTCCCTGTTGGACTGGGGCATCAGGTGCTGCCTTGCATACACATGGGCTAGCATCTGGTCTAGCCATATGGGGGCTCAGGACCCATAGATTAGTAACCTCTTATGGTCCTAGGTTTACAAGTTAGAACTTGTGTGCTGTGACAGACTGTGCTGTTATGTATCCAGACCCATCACTGCCATCAGCTGTGGTATGTCCCCTATGGGCAACATTACAGTACCATGTCATACAGCCAACATCCAACAAATAGGTGAGTGGTACTACAGGTGCATGTCGGCATTCCAGCAACATCTGTGCTACACAATATCTGAGAGCAGTGCATATGTGGTTTAGAGTTTCCTCCTCATAGGTGTCTGACATTTGCAGTACCCAGATATTTGCGGAATGTGTACATGTATTTGATATATGTAGACCCCCTGACAGACAAATGTGCATGTATGGAAACCAGTTGGACAAATATGTAATGTTTGCCCCCAGAGTGTGGTGGATGTGTCTGTGACATGCCAGATCCCTCAGAACACAGTAATTGTACATTAATATCTGGTACTTTATTCACTCCCTTACATTGTATGATCAACACACTGTTGCCAAGGTGGAGCCTGTGTCCCCCAATACTACTGCCTCTAACCTGCTGTCCTGATGTAGGGGGTCACCAGGTCTGCTAGCCATAGCTGTCAGGCAATGAGATGCAGGTGTGGACTACACAGTAACCTAGCCAGACTATGTCAGGAACAGTCAGGGACATCTGTAGGTGCTGGATAGCAGACTAACAGCAACATGTTGTTCCAAGATATGTTGTTGAGACCTACTGTTGAAATTCCTATTTTCGATGACTGCACCCCCCTTCAGCATTCCATTACATGGTTAATTCTATGAAATACCTGGTATAGCGCTGTACTCCTTTGTGAGCAGAAATCCAGTGGTAGTTTTCCTTGGAAATTGCAGTCTGTCTTCATGAAGAAAGTCACAAACCTCTTTGGCATAGATGGCAACTTGCCTTTTGTAGGTAATGCTCATGAACAGGTGATTGCCTTTGCACCATTCTGTGACTCACACTTGCTAGTAGCATCCAGAACAACTGGGTTTTATTTTCATTACCCAATGTCATGGCAACACAGTGCTATAATTAAGGCCTTCATGTAGGCCTTGGCCCTTTTCCTGGTCTGTGAGGAGGACATTATCGATGTGTGGGAGCCATAGTATCACAGAGGGTAGGTAGAAAAACTGTTCACTGTTTGTATTGATGTGTTATGCCCACAGTTTTGCATGATATGTTTGGCCATTGTTAACAGACATTCTGATTCTGTGGCAGTTTACTGTTTAACAATGTGTGTTGGGGTCAGTAAGGAGACCGGGAGATGTGAGTATCATACATCATTTTTATCTGAATGTGCATGTGGCTGCAGTTGATGCTGGTCTATCATCTGTGTATGTTTGTAGGGGGAGACTGTGATACATGTCCCTGTCACCTGAACCTTCCCCCTCAACCCTTTCTGTATGGGTGTTGTGTGGATGCCCTGTTCTAGGTGTTTGGGGGGTATAGTAGGTCTGTTGCAGGTATCTGAATATCCTGCTGCATGTGTAGCAGGCCACAGCTGCTGCATTCTGGCCAGGAGTCATACTGGGGATTGTGAAGACACTGAGGGACAGTAAGCTGCATATGTCAGTGAGGGTGTAGTATCAGCTTTTGTGTCACAACATGGCCAGGATAAGGGTACCCATAACAGTCCAGGTGAGACATGTGTCTCTGGTACAGATGTTAAGTAATAGTGCCATTCAGAGAGTGGTAGGCAACATTTAGGATACTTTTTCATATTTTGTGACAGGTGTCCCACCCTCCAGGCCTTTGATATGCTAGTGTAGATGGCAGTGACTTTGGTAGTAGCAGCAGCCAGTTCTGCTGGACATTGCAAGGCTCAGTTATTTCTATGTTGTATTGACAAGCATGTAATTGTTGTGCAACAGACTGGACTGTGGGCCAGGACTGTGGGTATCCAGATGTCAGACATGCTAGGAATGTATCAGATAGAGCTACGGTGTCATTATTATGGGAAGTGTAGTTGCAAGACATATGTGCATGCATACAGTGTGTTACACAGGATTGGCATAAACATGTGTGTCCAGATGGGTATGAGGTGTGACACTGACCTGTCTGTCATGCTTTTCTAACCTCAGTCTTCACTGACTTGCCAGTACGTCAGCACAAAAAATAGGTTTTATGACAACCATGTCATAAGTAGGTGGCCCAACTGTGGACATTCTGCAACAGTCTGTGCAGTTGTCAGCTCTACCTGATATTGTAGGCCTTCCATACATCCATCAACATGTATATGGCTATAAACTGGTTCTGTGTCTGCATCACAGGCCCAAGTATGTCATCATTTACCACATTATATGTAGAAGTAGTGTGTCAGTGGCAATCAGGATATGTTTGTAAAAACATCAGCTATTCCCCTGAGCTGAGATGGCCTAGTGGGCTAATGCACTATGGCAGGGGTGAATATTTTTGTTGATGTGACATCAGTGTAATGCATGATATATTTATAGAAACATGAGTTATTCTCCAGAGCTGAGTTGGCTTAGTGGGCTAATGCACTATGCTGTAGTTCAGAGGGTCTTGGGTTCAGTACTTAGCTGTGGTGTATATTTTTGCTGAAGTGACATCACTGTAATGCATGATATGTTTATAGAAGCACAAGTTGTTCTCCAGAGATGAGTTGGCCTAGTGGGCTAATACACTATGCTGTAGTTTAGAGGGTCCTGTGTTTGAGACTTGACAGGGGTGATTATTGATGTATTTAACAGTATCAGATTAAGATAAGTTGATTAAAGGAGTTTTAAGTGGGTCTGTGTGGGTTTGCACAATGCACCGCAATGCCAAGTGGTGCTTAGTCCTGCTTAAACCAACACTATTTTGAAAAAAAGCAAAGAAAAAAAAGGGTGATAGGAAAGTTTTGAAATGGGGGCAAGCAGGGGGAAAAACAATATGAAAGGTAGGCAGAGATGTGCAGAATGGGTGTAGGAAAAGCAGGAAAAGGCCATAGCTCTCTATATCATGTACAGCAACAGCTGGACAATTTGGAATTTGGAGCCTCACATCCCACAGGGAGGGGTGTGGGTGACATAACTTTGTTGATTAATTGCTAGCATGATTGACTGATGGCTGTGTACATCGGGGTGAAATGGAGAGCTATGTATGCGGTGATATTTTTTTTGCGGGACGAATGCTTTTTTTTTTTTTTTTTTAAGGAGAGAGTGAAATGCTTGGATAGGGTTGTAGGTAGGTTTGGGGAGGTAAGTTGCGTATTTGCAGACAGACAAGACAGAGAAGACAGTGGACAGGGGTGATATATCACACATAAGGAGGTAAACACCTTGGATGGGGAGGGTGTTTGTAAATCAGAGGACCAAGTCCCCCCAGATGGCAACAGTAGAACTGAGTTCCCCACCCATGATTGATCACCACTACCCCATCACAGCCCTGAAGGTGTCTGTGCTGGGGGCTGGGCGCTGGTGCCAGCCTGCCCCTCCAGGAACGCCAGTCTGCCCTCGATCTGGCGCAGTCAGTTATCCAAATCATGCATGATATCTCTGCCCAGCATCCCTGGGAACTGATTTTAGGTGACCACATGCTCTCTGTGCCTGTGCCTGGGGGAACGGGCCCCATCCCCTGAGGCAGTTCAACCGAGGATGATGCAGGACCAGGTTGGGTCCCAAATGTGCTGAGACCCAGTGCCACAGCCAGATGAGGTGTGATAGCTGGATCCATTGGAACTGGCCAACCCAAGCATGCTATAGTGTTGAGGTTTGACAAAGTGTATTGGTTAGTTATGAACAGAACATTTCAATGTTAGTTATAACAGCATGCATGGGTGTTCCGTTTAACCCAGAACAATAGAATTGCATAGCATACAGAACACAGGCATAACAGTCATTATTGTAACAGCATGCCAGTAACAGTTATGGCAAAAGGCCAAAATGTTGGTATTTCAGCAAGTTATGTTAGTATGCAGCCATTATAATATATAACCAATAATACGACACAAGGCCCAACATTAGGTTTTGAGTACAACATATGTGAAAATGGAATCATACTTGTAATATAAGAATAATAATTTGTGATGCAGATAAGGGTTGGGGGGGGAGATATCCCATTACCAACTGTATAGGCTATATTTTTCACAACAGTACTGCTCAATACTCTACAGGTCTGTCCTTACTTTATGTCTACAAGTGCCCTATAGCTTCTGTAGCATGTACATACCTCTCAAGCTATCTATATAGGATGGTATTAGCCAAGCTGTAATACCTATAGGTACATAACTACAGGGGACTATTTCATGTCAAGGAACATGTATGACTACCAAGGTGTACTCTGCACTGATGTTGTGTGAGTGTGCTACTGGCATACTTCAACTGGGTTTATATCTGTGTCCAAGGCTTTTGGCAGTAGAGATCACTATCTGTGACAGTATGACACTTGAGAGACATGTATCATGCACAGTACAGAGAGTTTACACTCATCCTGCTGTTATTGTCAGGCATGGGGTTAGACTATCAGTAGACATTCACAAATGCACTAGTCATAGAGCCGTACCAACACTAGACCATTTAATTTGTCTTATTAACTTGGAATAGTACTGTACTTAATTTTGTTTTAATGAATGGAGTGTTATCACCTTGCTGAGCAATCTGGACACAGACATTATTATATCCTTCATACAGCTACTAAAGACATTTATTTACCTGTAAGTCCTGTGGGGAGAAAATTTGTTAACAACACATAACTGTTTCTATAAATAGTCAGTACTACTTGTCTGTTACTGTAAATATATCTTAGTGCCTGTCCCTGGATTCAAAACCCCAGTCTGTGTATGGCAAAATGAACAACATACATATTGCTTATCACACTGAGCTACTGGGCCATTGCTGTGTGCTGATTGAGTGATATATACCTAAAGCTCACCTGTTGGCAAAGTGTGACCTGGTAATATAGGTAGAGTGTCACACAAGACTGCAGTGACAGGTGAACATGCATGCATGAAATTCATGCATGGCAGAGATAGTAGGTGAACTGTGTATTCATACTTGGAGTGCAGGTGTACACAATTAACCCCTCATGGATGGGAATATGTGTGATCCGTACAGACCATATCGGGGAGCTGGGTTGCCTACCTGACCCATATGCATTTGCAGATGGTATATTTGCAGTCTACGGCTATTACACTTTCATAATTGCCTGCATCAGTGTACCTATGTTCAGGGGGGTCTACGTCATAAAATTGAAATTTCATAACATTGAATTTCATAACACTGAGACCAAAACACCTAAATCCCAAAACATTAAAAACCCAAAACATTGAAAACTCAGAACATTGAAAGTGTGCTTTATAACATAGAAAACTAGAATGCATATGCAAATAACATCCTTTCAACCTATAACAACACCTAACTAACAAACGCACTTTATACTACATTTCTGCAGGGGGGCAAGCCCCCTTGCACCCCCCATGTGGGGGGCCTTGCCCCCTACATACCCCGTAAATTAAATATACCAACTCTTAAGATCACACTACAGTGGAAAAAAGTTGATTTCCTAACCTCACTGTGTCACAATCACCATGCACTGAGGTTAAGAAATTAACTTTTTTCCACTGTAGTGCAATCTTGGAGTTGGTATATTTAATTTAGTGGGGTGTAGGGGGTACAAGGGGGCTTGCCCACCTGCAGAAATGTAGTAGAAAGTGTGTTTGTTAGGTGTTGTTGTAGGTGGAGGTGATATTATTTACTTGTGTAATGTAGTTTTCAATGTTGCAAAGCACACTTTCAATGTTCTGAGTTTTCAATGTTTTGGGTTTTCACTGTTTTGAATTTTTGATGTTATGGTATCAAAGTTATGAAATTCAACATTATGAAATTTCAATGTTATGAAGTAGACCCATTCTGGGATGCGTATAGCTAAAATGCAAATGTTAACACAAGACAATTCTGGGAGAAACACACTATAATACCTTAGACAGTACTTCTCTAGGTTCAGATTTTAGTGCAGAACAAATATCATATTGCATTATATCTTGTAGTACAGCTCCACATCTACATTTTAGCGTGACGGTTATTTATTGGTCAACCTTCCTTAACTTCATGGTGTTATACCCATGTTTACTTCGCAAAACCTGTAATATTTGATTTCTTGAAAAACAACCCAGAATACACACAATTGACAAAACACAGATTTAGTGAGGGTGACATGACACAGTCATTGGTATACAGCTGACATTTTTTTCTTGTTCTACACTTTAAATAATGCAGGCATTGGAAGACATCTGTTATCACACAATCTATGTCGTACTACCTTTATTTCTTCACAATTCTGACTGTGGTTGTACTGTATTTACTCTAGATTAGAAATGTAGTCAATTTATTCCCTTCACATTTTCAATGCCAATGTACTTTATTACCAGAATATGTATTATTAATACAGTATACATGTTATTCCTGAACATTATTAAGGCTGTATTGACTTTCTTTACGTAACAGTAGCATGTTTAATGCTTTCATCTATATTGAACTGTACCTGGCAATACTCACTTATATCAGTCCAGGTCTATATGCACATTTATTGCAGTACACTCACAACAGACTATATCTACTGGTGGTTACTACTGTACTCTTTCTTAATTAGATTACTATGCATTGCAAGATATATCTGTAGTTACCACACTGTCGGTGCATCCTGGCCAGGCATTCTGCATGGGCCTCCAGGTTGTCAGCCCTCTCCTCTGCAGCTGTGGGGGGGAAACACACCATTATGCATAGATGTCTATAAAATATTCATATTAGAATTTCGTAAATCAATAGCTCCTTTACTTACAAACTTCTGGGTCATTGCGGTCTCAAGCATCGTGGACCCATTGGGCCAAGAGCTCCCCCTTCCTTCACATCAGGTCATCATAATGATGATACACCTGCTCACCAGTGCAGGAGATTCCAGTTGCAGTGGTGAGGTCATGTGCCAGTGAGTCCCAGGCCTCTGACTTGTATTCAGAGCCCTGGTACTGGCCCTGTAGAAGCTGGTCACCATCGTCTTTGAGAAGGAGCCCAACTATGACCCTGAACTCCAAAATGCCCCAGCGCTGCAGCTAGAAGTGTGCACCCTCTTCAAATCCAGCATAACTCTTGCAGTGATCAAACTCCAGCAGGTTCTGGCTGTATTTCTGTCTGTGCAGGTTAAATATGGCTGTTTTCACTCCATTTGCTGCCATTGGATCATTTTTAAAAATGCTAAGCAAAGCTTAGCACCATGCAAACCTGTAAGCTTAGTTGAGCAGTGCTTAAACTGGCAAACACTTAGCAATGCTTGGCCATGCATAAACCCAGTTAGCTGAGCTGAGGATTGTGCCCAAACAAGCTAAGTGGAGTTGTGCATTGCTAAGTATTGCTTAAACAGGTCCTGTTTAAGCATTGCTTGGCTTGGCTTAGCAGTGCTTAGCTAAGGGAAAACCAGATTTTTAAATAATAAATAGAAAATATATTGACATTAATTGCTCATTAATGATACTTTATTATTATGTGTAACTATTTTACTTTACACGACCTAACCCTATGTATTTTAGTTATGTTATCTTGGAGTGCGACTGTAATGTATTGAACACATGTGTGTAACTGGAGATTTTCTCCTTGTATCTCCACTGAAAATGGGCTTCTGGAACAGATGGACTAACCTGATTAACAAATATCAATAACTACAGTGATTAAAAAAATGTATATATTAATACATGATATTGGATGCAAAAGCTGACTGGCCTGCCTTGGTATTTAAACTGTGTACCTACTGCACACATTGCCATGACTCTAACCATTCAGCTAACATGGATGTGAAGAGCTCAGCTATATATTTCTATATAGCTTTCGGTTACATTTAAGCACTATTGAGCACCACGCCTCGCAAACCCATTCAGCTATGCTTAAACTTGACTTTCCATTAAAATTAAAACCATCTGTTTCCATTTTTAGATGTCTGGCATGTGTTCATTGGTAAGCATCATGCTGTGCATACACAAGGAAAATAAAACAAGGGAAAATGACATTTTCACATTTATATTTCAGTGCCATCTGGCACTTTGACAGTGCAGGGGGTGTGTTACTAATCTCCGGACACAGTAACACATCCCCTGCAAAAACAAAAAAACACTTGGGAAGGAAACATATTTAACTGTTAAATTTCAGTGCTATCCAGCACTTTGACAGTACAGGGGGTGTGTTACAGACACTGTAACACACCTTCTACAAATAAAAAAAAAAACTGGCCAAGTAAACACATATAACTTTTCTATTTCAGTGCTGTCCATCACTTTGGCAGTGCAGGGGGTGTATTACGGATACTGTAATACACCCCCTACAAATAAAAGAAAAACTGACCAAGTAAACACAATTAACTGTTCTATTTCAGTGCTGTTTGGCACTTTGACAGTAGAGGGGGTGTGTTACACATCTCTGAGCACTGTAACACACTCCCTACACCGATTCACTAACTGTGTACATGGCTCTCCCTCAGTAGTGCACCTTCATTAATATGCAAGGTGCGCTGCCAATGGGGAGCTGCAGACATGGCCATGGTACATTCTGTGTAGGGCTTGCAGTATCCTACACAGAGTTTGTTAAATCTGGGGGAACATATACAAGCACTCAATTTCACACTATGTCGGACTCAAGAGAACACTCACTCACTCATTCACTCACATGCATACTCATACAAACACACACACACACACACACACACACACACACACACACACACACACACACACACACACACACACACACACACATAATGGTTTCCTTTTTTCCTCTACCAACAAGCACACACGTCTCCACACTCAGAGACACACTGATATCCCCTGCACCCCAACATCTCTGCTGAATGTCATTGCACTCAACTGCACCATGATTTCTTCCAATGAAGTGATCACAGCCTTTTTGATAAATAAATAAATACATTTCTCATTCTCAGTTAATTTATGTGGTTGTGCAATTCTCTGAACTGCTCAGCAACATAAATAATCAGTTGCAGGCATTTCTGGGGAGAACATATGGCTAATTAACATTAGCTTTCCCCCTGCATTGCCTTATTGCAATTTACCTTGTTCAGCAGGGCCAATGTCTGTGGTGATGCTTCATCTCATGAAAATTCACTGCAATAGGACAGTCCCTGAACCAGAAAGGGTTATCAAGAGGTTTGACCACTCATGGTAAGGTATGCCACTTGTGGTAACCCTTTCTGATTCCCAGCTAAAATAAAACAGGCAATTCAGAAACAAATAGCATTTGTTAGACTGTGTTTTGAGTATTGCCATAACTGGTAAATAGTGTTTGTCACATCTTGGTAAAGTTAAACAACTGTGGCTGATGCTACAAATTCTCACACTCACACAAAGTATAGGCTGGCACATATAACTATTCTGCAGTGTAAAATACATGCATGGTTGAACACAACTATTAGAATGTAAGGATTTCAGCCTCACCTTTGACACAAGATGAATGGCTTCCCTTTCTGATATGCTTTTATCATGCAATAGTCAAAACAAAATTATATGTCATGACAAAAATATGTTAAAATAATTGCAATAAATACAGAGGCACAAACCATTACATAACTAGCAGTGCCTTGCAGAGATGTGTTCACTACACAGCAGCTTTAAAGTATGTCACAAGCAGTGCATAAGTGACAAAAGCTGCAGGGATTGTTCATACAATGTGTTAGTCTTATCATGTTCAGGTACAGATAAGTGTTGTATAATAGCTCAGATAAACCCACCACCCTTGACTCATATCTGTGGTTGCCACTCATCAGGTCCATACTGGATTTAAATTTATGTATGCAAATAAATATGCTGAAAAGGGGACATAGGCTGGAAAGATTTGTATTTATTTATTTAGTCACAAATTCATAAGTATTTACTGGGCTACTGATCCATGAGGATCTTTTGAAGTCTGACCATACATTCCATTGAAGCTTTTAGTCCTTATATTTTAAGTACAAATAACCCAGAGGTGAGCAGAGCAATTGCATGTTGCCCCAATCTATGAGGAACAAGGGTGCAAATCCAGGGGTGAATTTGAGATTACCCATCCATTCGTCTAGATTACATTTCAATAATGTAAAACAAGTATTTTCCTTTATGTGGAGAGGAAGGCAGTTCCAAAGAAGTAGCATTCTCTGTGATGCATGTCTATCTCTTCAGCATGGTCTCTTCATTTGCTAACGGAGCTGCTGGGTTAAGCTCAAATATTTTTTTTCAGGATGACATGAATTAGTGGTGAGAATAGTATAATTACAACAGAAAACAATAAAAATAGCTATGTATTTGCATATGTTCATAGCTTATATTTCAAGATATCTAACAGTAGAAGTTCAGCTTTTGTAATAAATGTATCAAATTATAATACACCCATATGACAAGTCTGTTCAAGCAGCATATATAGGGTGATATGTATATGGCATAATGTCAAATACTCATTTTGGTGACACCAAAATACATTGCACATCTTTGTAGAATCTTTGTATTCATGCATCACAACATGTTTTAAAATGATGACAAAATATTTATATTTTAACACAGAATTCATAATGAAAAAGTTGAAATTATGTGTACATTAAAAGAAATAGTATTAAATAACATTATTTACATTTAATGAAGTCTTATATTGTCAGATCTGAGGTGCTGCTATGAGTGGCAACATGATTCAATTCTCCAAATTCTCCTCTCTGGGATATGCAAATAAATCACATTTTAAGCAGTGGTTCTTAGTTTCCAGACAAGGGATCGGTCAGATACCATTAAAACCATCCACTGAAACCTCATCTCTGCAAAATAAGCAGGGTTCATTTAATCCATCCTATGACACATTTGCTGCCTTAGTAACAAGATAAGTCAAACCACTTGTACTAGGTCCTCCAAAAATGTCCATTTCACTTATAGCTTCATTTGGTGCCTATGATCTCTGACATGCAGACTTTGTTAAATATTTCAGTTTCAGACATGGGAAAGTGACTTCATATAAACTGTATGCACAATGCAAGTTAGATATGACGTAGCCTAATATATATATATATATATATATATATATATATATATATATATATATATATATACACACACACACATACACACACACACACACACACACACACACACACACACACACACACACACACACACACACACCTTGGAAACAATAGGTACAAATCTTTCAAGAGAATATATGTCTTTTTAGGAGAGTCAATGTCAGCAGTAATAGTAAAACGGGATAATCTACTATAGAGACTTTATTAAGAAGAAATGAATGAAAAGTATGGCTCCCTTCTATTCCCACACTGCAGGACAAATGGGCCATTTCAGTGGATATGCATATAAAAATGCCTTTGAGATTCAAAGAAAATTGAGAATACAATTTTATGGCGATTTAAAATAATTCATGAATCCATATGAAATTAATTTCCAAGATGATCACAATAAAAGTGACCTTGCTTGATATATAGAATAAAATAGCTTCTGAATGTATACTTTTAAATTACTTTAAATATAAACAGTAACTGTAGCATTCTTGTGCTAGCCAAACCCCACTCACTCATCCCCAAATTGCGCTCATGTATCTAAAGCACAATGATAACTTTGAGCACTTTGGCTGATTATGATGTATTTTGAACAGTTTGGCTGGTTATAGAAATGTAGATGATAATTCTGAATGATGTACCAAATGACCGTAGCAAAATACATTATAATAGAATCCATGTTGATATAACTGTAAATTTTTAGAAGACCAGCTTCTTGGTCCTTGAATGATAATAGATTCAAAGGGTGACTCACATGAGCCTGCCTTTGGAAGACATAACAAGAAAGTAAAAATATTTAGACGTTTTTATTTATACTTAGCAAAGCTTCTGCACTATAGCTCTGATTGCTGCATTTTCTTTCTATGTCTTTCATCAAATGCCCTAAAGTAGTTAAACAGACAAAAATGCAGATGGATCTCTGATCATAGTAAAATAACAAATGATAATTTTTAGTGTCCATGTCACTAGCTGCAAATCCAGTTCAAATTCTGTACTAGTTCCTGTTGTTTTGAAGATTCACTTTATTTTGAAACAAAATTCAATATACTGCAGTAATTCTTGTATGCTTAAAAATATGCTTAAAAAAAGTAACGCCATCATTCATATAGTTCCTGTATCACTGGAGAGTCTGCATTCCATCATTACCTAAAGCGTCTAAGAACCAAACTTGATTTGTGCAGTCTATGCTTTTTAAACTCTTAACTATGCGATAGCCTTAGAGAAAGAAAGTTGCAGTCTGATCTCTAGTGATTGAATCCTTGGCCTTTTGGAAAAATAAAAAAAATAAAATTATAATCTTAGCATTCTAACAGATATTTGTATCTCTAGGGTGCCCATGAAGAATTATAAACAGCTCAGTACAAACGCTACACAATCAAAACATTCTTCAGATCTGAGGTCTTATTATGTATGTAGTAAGCCAAACTAAATTCAGTAAATGTTAATTTTGTATTTTTAGCCAGCATACATTATATTAATTGTTTAAATTAAATAATTTGTGTGTTATTTATATGTATCTGGTTTGAAGCTTTGCATGAATCTCAACATTTCTCATGCTGTTGTCTGATTGTCATGATATGTATAGGCACATTAGGTCAGTTTGCATAAATTAGTGTATATTATATACCTAATAATATATGTATAGCTAGCTGCATTAGACAAGAGCTCAGTTGTAACTTGCAATCGTGTTACATACTGTAGATATTTTAAATATATCTTTCAAAACATGTACATGAAAAGGTTATGTAATCAAAAATGCAAATATAAACAGGTACTAATGGCTGGCTATATACATACATTGGATGCCGGTAAAGAAATATCCAAATGCATCTCTGAAGTGAAACAATTCAAACTTATCTGCATCCACAGGGAATTATTTACATTCTAGAGTTATACATGTTGATATTGATTTCAACACAATATCGTCAACAATTTTATTTTGGTAAAATCATTATGTCATAATCTTTGGTTCTTTACTTGCTAAAAGGCAATTGAGTATATCACATTCATAAATGTATCTTTGTCACCCATCAAACATACTATATTGTTTGTTTTTAGAAGTTATTTTTTGTACTGTGCAATAACAAGGTTTTATATTTTTGCAGGTCTTCCATTATTACAGACCTCTGCCTATACGGAAATGTACAAAAATGTCTCCAGCTTTAAAGATCTGGCCTCTGATGGTAATAGTTTCAATATATTTTTTAATTCACAGTTTGTTAAAATATCATAGGAATTAGAGGGCCTACTTTAGTCACCAACAGGATATAGCTGCATTTATCATTTGCTCAGGCAACCTACAATGAATAATGTTCTTAGAAATATAAATACCTCTCAAATTTTTTCCTAAGAAATCAGGACAAAGCCTAAAGTAATGGAGGGGCAAATGTCCAAAAATGGGGACAGATTTTAAATATCGATCTTTTAAACTTAGAAAGTTGCGAGAATAATAGAATTTGTGATAGCATACATTTTCTAAAGGATATGACATCTAAAACTCAAATGTATGTCGCTATTTTAGTGACTTTGGTCCTCAGTGATTTGCTACAAAACCACAAATTTTATGAGGAGCAGATCAAAATTATGAGGCAAAAATCTGGACAGTCTGCAAAAATCTGGACAGTTGAGAGGTATGGAAATATGTACACACACACACACACATCTGTCTCTCTGTCCATCATACAAAAGGTAGCACACTTGCCTTTGTTGCTGGAAGAGCATAAGGCTGTGGGTTCTATTCTTGCATCAAGCACTTGGACTAATTTGACAGTACTAGCACTGCAGTGCAGCAAAAGGGAGGTGCTGCTCCCCTCAGAGTGCCGTCCTCTGAATGAGACATTAAACTAAGGTCCCATCTGCTTGAGTTAGTCATAGTCAGGTAGATGTAAATGATCACATAGTACTTAACCAAGAAATAGTAGAAGTTGCTTTATTTACAAAGTCTTTTATTACATACATTTAAATTTATAATCTGTACATTGTCATTTCTTTCCATTTTTATGAACCTTGACATATAATTTGCACAGAAAAATATCTATTTTGCATTATTTTGAGAATAAAATGAGTCTTCAGAAAAAAATGATTATCTAAGTCAATATCAACTATTCTTTAAAATATCTTTTTTCTACAAATCTTCCTTTCCTCATCCTTTCTTCCACAAATATCTTTTTATTTCAGCTAACACATCATTTTCTTCTCAAATTTTTATAAAATAATTCCTCATATCTTCTTCTTCATAATCTTTAGAACAATTAAATTACATTTAACATTTTAAAAACAATATTCTGGATTCTTTTTCAGTTTCACATTTTGTTCTTTCTCATATTTTTCATAATATCATGCCCGTTGTTATATTTTTAGATCATTCCAATTAAATTTCCTTTTTAGAACTTCTTCATAACTATTCTTTTTTTTTTACATTCTGAAAAAAAAATGTTGTTGTTTCTTCATCATTGCACTCATAACATTTTCTTTCCTCCAGCACCTTATGTTTCATATCACTTTTAATTGGTAACCTATCCAACAAACCACAACAGGAAACACACTGCTTCATAAAAATTCTCAGAGCTTTTCTTTCTCCTATTTACTGTAGTTTTTTTTCCAGCTTGTTTTAATTCCTTCCAAAGATACACCATAGAGTACTTCTCCATAATATTGTTATACCATGATTTTCTGTTTTCATCTATCTTAATCATTTTCACCTTCTATATTTTTATAGTATTTTCATATTCTTTTCCTTCTATATTTTCTTATTTTACCACATAATTTTCCTTCTTCATATTTCTGTATTTCTTCATACCTTACATATAACATCTAGCCCATTATATGTAACTCCCTCTCTCTCTCTCTCTCACACACACTTTCACCTCCATAAATACACTGTAAAATTTTTTATATCCAAACCTCCTTCTTCTTTCTTATTGTATATCACCCCTCCTTTCACTGGAATCAGTAATGATCGCAAAAAAAAAAAAAAAAAAAAAAAAAAAAGAAAATTCTTTCTTGATTTTAACTGCTAGCATGTTTTCATAGTATTAATATATTTAACATCTACTGCTCTGGATTCAATGCAATATTTCTGCATGCAGAGACTGCTCTACCATGTTGCTTTTGTCTAAGATGTCTGGCACAACAGTGAGCTGTATTCACAGAAATTTGAAATACTAATGAGACAAGCCACAGGAGAGGCGTATGATAATTAGCCATGTGTTCTTCC
Organism: Protopterus annectens; assembly: GCF_019279795.1. Classification (NCBI taxonomy): domain Eukaryota; kingdom Metazoa; phylum Chordata; order Ceratodontiformes; family Protopteridae; genus Protopterus; species Protopterus annectens. Next base: position 934,469,505 of record NC_056741.1, on the reverse strand, counting down.
CCAGAACTATCTGCAGTAACACTTTTATGCAGCCCAGTGATCCACTTATGGTAATTTGGCCATGTTCATCCACTGCAGTAGAGGTAAGTGCTGGGGAGTTTAGTGTTCTGTTATTGTTAGGGGGTGTGTGCATTTATTTATATATGTATGCAGGTATGGGGCCACAGGTGTGAGTGTATGCTTGAGTTTCTGAGTCCAGATAGGAGGCTACATTCAGGGACTCAGTGAGTGGGTAGGTTAGGTGTGTGTGTGTGTGTGTGTGTGTGTGTGTGTGTGTGTGTGTGTGTGTGTGTGTGTTTGTGTGTGTGTGTTTGTGTGTGTGTCTGTGTGTGTGTAAAAGCACATGTTTGGTGGGTGGGTTGAGGAGGCTGTCATACTTCCATGAATCCCTAGACTGATGAGCATAGCCTGCAACATTGGGTCATGGGGGATACTACCCAGCAGGGATATTTTATTGACATCATGCCTTAATAGCACTTAAGGTGGGAGAACCACTAGACACCATAGAATAACTTTTTTCATCTTATGTCTTAACAGCACTGATATCAAATGTTGATTGGGGCAAGGGAACCAATGGCCACATAGCAATAAGTTTTGTCATTTTATGTCTTAATGTCACTAATATTACCATTGACTGGGGTATAGAGAAATACTAGATAGTAGGGAATTGCACTTGTATCCTTTAACATCACTTACACATAACATGGGTCTGGAGAACATAGTCATTAGGGATTACACATAAATGTCATTCCTTAATGGCACTTACACATAACATGGGTTGGGGATCATTAGTCATCAGGGATTCCACTTACATGTTATTCCTTAACAGCACTTACACATAACATGGGTTGTGTGGAACACTAGTCTTCAGGGATTCCATTTACATGTTATTCCTTAATGGCACTTACACATAACATGGGTCAGGGGAACACTAGTTATCAGGGATTACACTTACAAGTCATTCCTTAACAACCCTTAGACATAACATAGGTTGAGGGTATACTAGTCATTAGTAATTATACTTACATGTCATTCCTTATCAGCACTTATACACAGTGCTGGTTGGGGGAACTCTAACCACTAGGGGTACTTTTTACAGTGTGTTTTAAATGCATCAGAATATTAGTACTTTGCTCCACCACTTGATAACAGTTGGTGGAGCACCAACAAAAGAAGAGCCAGCATACTGTGTTCAAGAAATCACTTTATTGTAGATAAAACAGACCGGTTTCGGCCAGAAAATATCACAGCCTTCTTCAGTGCAAACAAAATACAACTGTTTAATCTTTAAATACACCTATCTAGAGGCTTATTGGTTCATCCTAGAATTGTTCATTTAAACCAGGTGGAAATAATCCGCCCAGTTTTACAATCCACTTTTTTCTTTGTTATTTAAAATTGGGTGCCACCCTGTTTTGATGGATTTTTTGCCCTTAATAATATCAATGACCATGAAATAAAATCTGGCAGTAGGATGTATCAAATGATGTTTATATCATGCATTGGTTGCCTTTTTGTTTTTGATATTACTAATATGTTCCGAAATTCTGATTCTCAATGGACGAGAAGTCTGACCAATATAGAAGGAACCACAAATACATATGGCTTGATATATTAACCAATCGGTGCTGCAATTGGCAAAAAAGTTTATATCATAAACTACAGAGCTATTACGACTAGAGAATTGTTTGGATTTCATAACCTTATCACAGTGGGTACAATGTCCACATGGATAACAGCCAACTAGAGGATCACCTGATAAAGTGGTGTGTATATATTGGGATGGTTGATACATAGACCCATGTTTGTAATGTTTAAAACAGGAACTAAGATTTTTACCTTTCCGATATAAAAACTGACATCTTTCTGGTAAAATGTAAGCTAGTTCATCATCACATTGTAGAATATTTCAATGCTTATTTATACTTTGAATTAAGTTCCCAGTGTTCCTAGCGTATGTTGTAACAAACCTGATGGGTTGGGCTATTGAATTATTATGGTCTTTGTACCTTAAAAATTCTTCTCTGTTAGTTGAATTGACCAGGTTACTTGCTTGTAACACATAACCCATACCATAGCCCCTAGATTTAAACCTATTTGAGAGATCCTACCTTTGATTTTGAAAAGAAGAATCATCAGAGCAAATACGCTTCAATCTAATAAATTGTGATTTGGGAATATTTCGGGCTATGTGTGGTGGATGGAAACTGGACGCATGAAGGATAGTATTATATTGGGGGTACTTCCTGAATACTTCAGTGCTAAGCGTATGATCTGGTAATCTATTAATGATCACATCCAAAAACGTGATACTATTCAGATCACATTGGACAGTAAATTGTAGTCCCCATGAGTTGTTATTCAAATAAGATATAAATTCATGTAACATATCTATCCCTCCCCTCCATACCATCCAACAGTCATCTAAAATATGTCTCCAGATGTCAATATGTTCTAATTAGATGTTATTCCTATGGTCATAAATGAGATGTTTCTCAACAAAGCCCATAAACAAATCAACATAAATCAGAGCAAAAGAAGCACCCATCGCTGTGCCCTTGGTGGAGCACAAGTTTTGTAATGTATAATGAGGATCTTGGACATTATTCAATGTTTGCAACAGTTCATGAGCTACGAGGAACAGTGACAGGGAACTTAAAAGTACATATCAATCTTATAGCATAACATATGCAGATACACAAACAGATTCTATCTATTCTCTAACAAACTGAGAAAGTGATTAGTATAACGGCTTTTGCACTAATATGCATTTACTGAATGATATGATGTGAAATTCTAAAGTCTGACATTAATGATTGACTGTAATCATTTGTAATTTACTCAGGATGGTTAGAACATACAGGATTAGGTAGGTGTGTGTGTGTGTGTGTGTGTGTGTGTGTGTGTGTGTGTGTGTGTGTGTGTGTGTGTGCATGTGTGTGTGTTTGCTTGCTTGTTTGGTGTATATGTGCAGGAGAATGAATGTCAGAGTGTCTCTGCCAACTTGATGCTTAAGGTGACAGTGGTAACTACTGCAGGAAAGTTCTGATTAGTAGAAGCAGTAGTGAATGTCAATTCAGAGACATGAAAATTAGCTGATAATGAGGTCTTTTCTCATTGTTACTAAAGTGCCTCTGAATCACAAAATACTGTATCATGTAAACAAGGACTTTTTACTGCAGCCCTTACCGCATGTGCTAGGGTTCTTTCTGAATCACTGGGATCTACTTTTCCATTAAATAATAGATTGAAGCTTTTCTTCCAACATTTTTACATTACTCTATTACATTTTTATACTCTCCAAATTTCACATCTAATGCACTTATTTTATTCCTAGCACAATATAGTCCACTTATTGTCTTAGTTTCTCCAAGCACTTTGGTTTTGCCTTATTAAACTGTAACCCAGGTTTATTTAACAATTTCTCCACTTATACCATGACTTCATGTATCCATATCTTACTTTTAGCCACAAATACGAAATTATCTGAATATGAGAAACAAATTGGCACTATAACTCCTTCTTTCCATCGCCAATTTTGCTTCTTATATTTCACTCTTAGATGCTTGAATTATTGCATTTATTACCAGTACAAACAGATTTATACTTAATGGATAATATTGTTTAACTTGCCCCGAGTTTTATCTTTTTTGCTATCATTTTACCATAACATTCACTCATTAATTTTTATAACATTTATATAACATTCAGTTTTTTTCTGCTATCCCATATGTCTCTACACTCTTCTTTATCACTTCTGGACTAACCTTATCAAATGCCTTTGCCACATTATATGCCACTTGCGATATTTCCTTGTTTTATTACAAAATTATCTCTTTAATTTCTTTTACTAAGATGAACATTTCTTTTGCTGCTCTCTCCCCATGATTCCAAATCCTCCCTTCTCCTAAGACTTCAACCAAAATGTTATACATCTTCTTTTGTGCTACTTTCAGAAAGGTTTTATAATCTGTATTTCCTAGTGTTATTGAGCGCCACATTTTTTGTATCCTTTCTTTCGTATTTTTTTAAAATAAACCTACTCTACAACAAATCCCTTCATCTGTTATCCCTTTCTATGTCCATTCATTTAATATTTTACAGAATATTAATTATTCATTTTCATTCATCTGTTTATAATATTAATAATCTAATCCATCTATTCCTGGTGTTGATTTTCCCTAGCTACATTATTTCTTCCCTTTGTCTAATAGGTATCTCCCTTTCTAGGGAATTCTTAACATTTCCCATTTATTTTATTATTATTATTATTATTTCTTTGCAATCTATACTACTTCTTGTGCTATTTCCTTTTCATTCTACCCAAAAACCTAAACCTATCTACAATATTTTCACTATTTACACACACACACACACACACACACACACACACACACACACACACACACACACACACACACACACACACACAGTTTCCTTCTTCATCTAACACTGGATCTGATCTTTTTTCACTTTGTTTTTACGTGCTTTCATAAAAATGGCAAAGCTTCCTCTTATTTTCTTTCCAAACAACATATTTAACTTGTTTTGTTTTCATACCGTTCTCTTTCTTTTTTGTGTATTCTATGAGCACATTGTTCTATTTCTTTTCCATATCTTTTTATGATTTAATTTTATACTCTTCTGTTCCCTTGCTTTACTTTTTTTTCTTTCTACAATCAAAAATATTTTCCTGTATTTTTCTTTATAAGCATTCCACAAATTTGTCAAATTTCTATAATGTATTCTCATTGTCATATGCTGCTCCATTAAAAGTTTATATCCTCTTTTCATCTCATCTGTTTTAGCAATCTCTCCAGCCAATATTTTTATTCCTTTACCTTCTTTTATTTCTTCTTTGGCATGCTACATTTTAGCCCATAATACTCTATGATCTGAAAAATTTGTCATTTCTTCTCCACCTATTATTTGGTTCATATCTTTTGAATACACTGCATGATCTATTTCAGTTCTAAAATCCCTATTTTATGGGGCAGATTTCAAAAGAAATCCTCTTTGTTAAATCTGCTCTGATTCTGAAAGACTTCCTCACAGAGTAAGTGTCTTACTTAGGTGTGATGCCTATCTATAAACAGGCTTACACTGGAGAAGGAGTCCAAAAAAACTGCTGTCAGTGTAACTGGTTACTTAAACTGAAAGCAGTTTTTTTTAAATTGGGACCTATGTATCCATTCTCAATGTTTTCTGATTTTTAAGCTGCCATGTGCTATAACTTCTATTAGTGCTTGAATAACGTGTGCTATTTTCCCCTCTGCCTTCTCAAATTGCAGTTAAAATCTTCCATCATAATAACTGACATGTTTAACAGAACATTTTTTTTACATTCCTCAAACATCTTTTTCCTCTCAGTCACATTGGTGTATGCATAAACTGAAATTATCCTCAAGCATTTTCCCTTTTCCTTATATCACATACCACTAGTCTTCCAGGTACTAGTACCATAACATTTAATATCATTGTTACTTCACTCTAAAAACATATTCCTGAGCACATATCACTCCCCACTGCCCATATAAAACTTTTCCCATTATGCATCAATTATTTTGCTCTTTTATTCCTTTACACATCTTGCAATTGACTGTAACCCCCATACTTAATTTTTACACCATTCAGTTACTAGTATACCTCTAATATCATTTTGAATGTTGTTTACATTTAGTGCTAATGTTCCAAAATGATCCCTTTCTTGTTTGGATTTTTCCCATCTCCTGATTTTATGTTTATTTTTCTTCTCTGCACCTTTCCTCCACCTGATTTATCATCAGTTTCTTCTTGTTCTTTTCCTGTCTAAAATCCTTTCTTTTCCTCTTCTTCACCTTGCAGTGTCATACATCTGTTTTTTTAATATTTTGCATATCTTTGTAAAACATTTCTTAACTCATTCCCATTATCCTCCTCCATACTAACTAATTTTCTTCTTCAGTTCTCCCATAACACTTTTTCCACCAATATCTTCAGTTATATTATCATCAGATTGTCATTCCTTGAATTATTGTCTTCTTCTTCCTCTTCTTCTTCTTCTTCTAAGCTTCTGTTTTCTTACAAAGGGCAACCATACTAAAGTATATAATTTCGTGCCATTTTCTACACATACAACAAATTTGTTTGTAGTATCTCTCCTTTCTCCTCAGTTCCACATCTTCATTTAATATGTTCTTGCTTTAAGTGCTTCTCACCCTCCCAAGAAAGAAATATGCTTTAGATTGGTTGCATACCTCAGTATTTCCGAATCACAATTATAACATTTAAAATATGCTGCATTTTCTCCTCATGTACATCTAGTGTCACCCATACATCCCACTCTCATGTCCATGTCTTTCATTCTTTTAAACTTATTTTAGTCTCATGCTCTTTGCTACAAACAGACAGACAGACAAAAAAGTCTTCAACTCAAGTTCCTTTATGTCAGATGTTTTGAATCACAAATTTGTTGTCTTTCTTAACAACGGTCCTAAGTTCTGTAAAATATACTCATTCTATGCTGAAAATGAACTCTCCTTCTCCACTTCATTCATACATTTTTCAAGTGAAGAAAATGTTTCAAACACAACAAATGTTTTCTGATTCTAAACAAGCCACCCAGGTGGAATCACATAATCAATTGGATGTATAGCAGGAGAAAGAAAATCATGGCAAAAGTTAAGAGGTGCAGCACCCAGCAAGATAAAAGAACTCTCATCAAGCTAAACAAACAACTCAGAGGACAAGTCTACCAA
>NC_056741.1:934315268-934457768 GCF_019279795.1 Protopterus annectens | reverse complement strand
TCTAGTATAGCTACACTTTACAGCAAAGTCTGAGTAAGATTGGTCTCTGGGTGTATCACCTAGTTCTCCTGTTAGGTACCAGCCTTGTGGTGATCCAGAGCCCCTTTCCCAACACAGCGGGTGAACTGTCAGAGCCCACTCACTTCCATCCTCCTTGGTCAGCTCCTGCAGGCAAATAAGACACTGACCAAATTTAGGTTGCATGTGATATAGTCAGGGCTTTATCCCTCTATCCCAGGGAACTGGACACACTACTATTTTTGACAAAAGTTATAGATCATATTTAGAAATCAATGTAACATTACTGATGTATGACAGTGATGGTAAAGAGAGACAAAAATAATTAATATTCAGCTTTTAACTCACAACTAGTTTCATCAATCTGTGCTAAGGTTTAACAGTCCTTGATCACTTGAACCCTGGTTTAAATACAGACAACCACCTTTTCATCTGACATAGAAATCTAAACAACAGGAGTATGAATAGGCAAGAATGCTCTCATTAGCATAAATGACATAGCATCCACAATATTTGAATTAGTATGTCTGAGTTTCCCAAACTAAAGTGCTCTACCTTGAAAATATTATAATTTATACATTTAAGAAAGTTATCTGGACTATAATATTAGACATGTTTAGAACAATTGGAAACCATAATTTCTCATTTATTTAAGCAGCATAGGAAATGCACACAAAATTTATATAAACACAATACACAGTAAAATGTATGAAAATATGATACTATATATATAATTTAGCAGTTATTTTGAAAAGCACAATACACATTAAAATGTACGAACAGATATGATACTATATTTATAATTCAGCAGTTATTTTGATACATACATAATTAATTTCACTTTGACAACATGCCACAAAAATGTTCTCAAACTATCATTTGCATTTTAGAATGCTGGTGTAAAATGTTACTGCCTATTGCCTGGGGGTGTACAATGTATTAACTGATTTATGAATTCTAATTATGTTTGCATTGTAATTTTTCAAACCTGATTAACTTTTATAGGTGTGTATCATTGTACTGCTTGATATCTGTAAAGTCTTGAAGGTACTAAGCAAACCTCAGTGTCTATCACATTTAAGGGAAAAATAGCAAATTGCACCATTCAGGGCAATACATCTCTCTAGTAATCCCAGTAGTATGAGATGAAGCAGATAATATTTGTAACATCTGGGGGAGTTGGCTTGGGCATTGAGACAGCAATTTTTTAAAAATGTTTATAAGAGACATTTTTTAACAAAGCTTATATAGTTTTAGAGTGATTGTATCTTAGTACTGCAAACAAATCGAATTTTAATAATACAGACCATAAAATCGAGACTGGAAGACTGAATCCAGAAAATCTTGAGATTGTAGAATTTCGAGTCAGAGAATATTGAATTTGTGAAGGTAGGTATTGTGTTGAGATTGAGTAGTGTGGTATCTCTTTAAGAAGTAGTGCATTTTAGGTAATGTACATGGCGGACGTTAAGTGTGCTGCTGAATGTAATTTTCGAGGTTTTTGTTTTTAAAGTTGTCAAGCAAAGATGTTATTGCTGAGTGTGGGATTCTTGTGTTTCTCAGTAAGTTGTATGAATATTGTTTGAGGTGCCAGGATAAGTGAGTGGTTGTGGAGTTGTGTTGGCAGGATGAAGGTTTTTAAGGACGAGAGAGGTACTTGTGTTTGAAAGTGTTTAGATATGTGTTATGGAGATTGTGGTACAGTGGTAATTGGGAAATTTACCTTTCCTCCACTGTCGTGCGATCTTGGGATTTGGGGAGTACAGGGCGGCTTGCCCCCCTGCTTAAGCATAGAGATATTAGTGGTTGTTTAATTTGTATGCGTGTGTGTGCGTGTTTGCGCCTGTGTGTGTGTGTGTGTGTGTACTTGCAGGTAATGCCACCTTGAATCAGTGTTGATATCTGGGGTATGTATATTTATGATTCTGAAAAGTTTGTGCTTAGTTGCCATTGTCATTGTAATGTATTTTACACTGGAGAAACTAAAGGATATTCATTTGTAAATAATGAGAATACTTGAGAGGCATCAGATTAAGCAGATTAGAAAGTACACTAATTGAACACTTTTTATTGTACCATAATGAAGATTCTAAGGTTTTATCAGTTTCTGTTTTATTGCAGGTTAATATGAAGCTTATAGAAAGCTGACATATTTAATATGAACTTTAGAAAGAAAATATGTGTATAATGATGTATAAGATGATTGGCCTTTTAGATTAAATAGTGAAGCCATTTGAAGAAATTAATTATTTTATTTTATGTTTCTTAGTTGGCTGCTTGTATTAGTTACTCTTTTTTATATCTATACATGGATTCACTTTATAATCTCGATATACTAAAATACCGAATTTTAGTATCTTGAGACTATAAAGCTGAAAGCCCAAAAAACTGACACCCACAACCGCGAAATTAAAAATCGGGATCATTCATATACACACACTACCACACAAAGAAGCACACAGACACCTACCTAATGAAACTACAACAAACAAAATCACACACACAAACACAACACAACAAACACACCTATCCTACCTATAAGCAGGGGGGCAAGCCCCCTGCACCCCCCATGTGAGGAGCTGCACCCCCACACACCCCTGCTACTTATATATACTAACTCTGAGGTTGCACTAAACACACAAACGCATAAAACTCACCACTACACACTCACACACAGTAAAATCTCTACCCAATACCCTTACAAGAACACCACTTATCTGAATCCCCAGCTAAGTCCACAAACCGCACCACACTTCAGCAACGCGACAACACAATGGCAGATTCAACATTTCCACATTCAATATTATGCAGTTTCGCGTAACTGCACTTTCAACTTTATAGTCTCAAAATACTAAAATTCGATATTTTAGTATTTCGAGATTATAAAGTGAAACAATATACAGCTATCTGTTTGATTGTATCTCACCTAATGACTCCTCTATCCTCAACATGCACCCAGTCAGTGGCCCATTTATTCTAGGAAATCAGAACCTGAACATTCCTGGACTAGGTCAGGTCTGGTCTAGGTGACAGTTCCCAGCCAGTTCATTCCTCCTCAGGAATCCATACAAGACCTCCATTCCCTGGCAAGAACTGGGTAGCAGGAAGCAGGTCAGCTGGCTGGTCCTGGCGAGTAGACTAAGTTCTCTCCTTGGCAGCTCCACTGAGCTCCGCTATTGCTGTCTTTTGAGGTGAAGTGAGCCTTGACACTTTAATTTCCCCTTTGTTTCTAGTATAGCTACACTTTACAGCAAAGTCTGAGTAAGATTGGTCTCTGGGTGTATCACCTAGTTCTCCTGTTAGGTACCAGCCTTGTGGTGATCCAGAGCCCCTTTCCCAACACAGCGGGTGAACTGTCAGAGCCCACTCACTTCCATCCTCCTTGGTCAGCTCCTGCAGGCAAATAAGACACTGACCAAATTTAGGTTGCATGTGATATAGTCAGGGCTTTATCCCTCTATCCCAGGGAACTGGACACACTACTATTTTTGACAAAAGTTATAGATCATATTTAGAAATCAATGTAACATTACTGATGTATGACAGTGATGGTAAAGAGAGACAAAAATAATTAATATTCAGCTTTTTAACTCACAACTAGTTTCATCAATCTGTGCTAAGGTTTAACAGTCCTTGATCACTTGAACCCTGGTTTAAATACAGACAACCACCTTTTCATCTGACATAGAAATCTAAACAACAGGAGTATGAATAGGCAAGAATGCTCTCATTAGCATAAATGACATAGCATCCACAATATTTGAATTAGTATGTCTGAGTTTCCCAAACTAAAGTGCTCTACCTTGAAAATATTATAATTTATACATTTAAGAAAGTTATCTGGACTATAATATTAGACATGTTTAGAACAATTGGAAACCATAATTTCTCATTTATTTAAGCAGCATAGGAAATGCACACAAAATTTATATAAACACAATACACAGTAAAATGTATGAAAAATATGATACTATATATATAATTTAGCAGTTATTTTGAAAAGCACAATACACATTAAAATGTACGAACAGATATGATACTATATTTATAATTCAGCAGTTATTTTGATACATACATAATTAATTTCACTTTGACAACATGCCACAAAAATGTTCTCAAACTATCATTTGCATTTTTAGAATGCTGGTGTAAAATGTTACTGCCTATTGCCTGGGGGTGTACAATGTATTAACTGATTTATGAATTCTAATTATGTTTGCATTGTAATTTTTCAAACCTGATTAACTTTTATAGGTGTGTATCATTGTACTGCTTGATATCTGTAAAGTCTTGAAGGTACTAAGCAAACCTCAGTGTCTATCACATTTAAGGGAAAAATAGCAAATTGCACCATTCAGGGCAATACATCTCTCTAGTAATCCCAGTAGTATGAGATGAAGCAGATAATATTTGTAACATCTGGGGGAGTTGGCTTGGGCATTGAGACAGCAATTTTTTAAAAAAGTTTATAAGAGACATTTTTTAACAAAGCTTATATAGTTTTAGAGTGATTGTATCTTAGTACTGCAAACAAATCGAATTTTAATAATACAGACCATAAAATCGAGACTGGAAGACTGAATCCAGAAAATCTTGAGATTGTAGAATTTCGAGTCAGAGAATATTGAATTTGTGAAGGTAGGTATTGTGTTGAGATTGAGTAGTGTGGTATCTCTTTAAGAAGTAGTGCATTTTAGGTAATGTACATGGCGGACGTTAAGTGTGCTGCTGAATGTAATTTTCGAGGTTTTTGTTTTTAAAGTTGTCAAGCAAAGATGTTATTGCTGAGTGTGGGATTCTTGTGTTTCTCAGTAAGTTGTATGAATATTGTTTGAGGTGCCAGGATAAGTGAGTGGTTGTGGAGTTGTGTTGGCAGGATGAAGGTTTTTAAGGACGAGAGAGGTACTTGTGTTTGAAAGTGTTTAGATATGTGTTATGGAGATTGTGGTACAGTGGTAATTGGGAAATTTACCTTTCCTCCACTGTCGTGCGATCTTGGGATTTGGGGAGTACAGGGCGGCTTGCCCCCCTGCTTAAGCATAGAGATATTAGTGGTTGTTTAATTTGTATGTTTTGGTATGCGTTTTCTTTTGTAGGGTGGTAGGTTTCTGTCTGGGTTGTTATCTTTGATATTTTGGGAGTTGGTATCACGCACAATCACCATATTGTTGTTTTGTACATTTGGTCTCAGTTTTATGGTCTTCGGTAATATCTGCTTTTGGGATATAGAAATAGACCCATGTATATATATATATATATATATATATATATATAGAGAGAGAGAGAGAGCGAGGAAGAGGGATTTATATATATATATATATATATATATATATATATATATATATATATATATATATATACAGAATATAACAAAAGTGGTATTTTAGTCAGTTTCTTATACTTGATAAAATGCACAGTTTTCCTATAAAACTGTTAGGACCCAGGGCATTTAAGACTTATATAACTTTCAGAAGAATCCAGATATTTTAACAAAAGACAGTTCAATACAAAGTGAGAGATGGTGTCAAAGATGTATAGATGATAAACAGATATAGCTAGATTTGTAGATATCTATATCTGTATCATCTGATAATGCTGACAAGTTATTGCACATGCTCTGAGGCATTACCTTGGAGCATGCAACTTGAAAACAATACCACACCTTTTACTAATTATATTTGTACAATACTGAGGAGAGGGCATATTTCCCAAAGCTAGGGATTGTATGATCTCAGACAACTGTCACTCATCTGTTTTGATAACCAAAGTGTGTCAACAAAACAGATGTTGAGTTTAAAGACTGTTTTCCTAATTATTACCTAATATATGTGTATATATATATGAGTGTTAGATGAGTTATTACTGCAACGCTGATATTTTTTATTGGTCTAAATGTATAATGGTCAAAGTTCATTATGTTAGTATATTTAATTTCCAGAAGTGTGAAAGCTGTTTTTTTTTTTTTGTTATAATGGCAAATCTAAACTTTTTAACCTGCGGTGGTGTTTCTGCGGTAGCGTTGTCACCTCACAGTAAGACGTTGCCCTGTTCGATTCTCAGCTAAAGCGTTTTCTGTGTGGAGACTTGCCTGAATGTGCATACATTCGTTGAAGATTGTGCATCTGGGCTGGCAACTCTGTATGTAAAAACCTACTGCCAATCATTAGCGGACCGGAGTTCCGCTGTGGCGACCCCTAACCGGGAAAAGTCAAAAGATACAACAGCAAAGATATATATATATATATATATAGAGAGAGAGAGAGAGAGATAGATGTATTACTGCTTTTGGTTTCTGACCTTTATATTTTATGCAGTACTGTCAGATTCTCAACAAGTATTCTGTCCTTTGACAACGCTACTTTTATCATGTGTCTACATCATGTGGAAATTTGCTGATTGTTATAAAATATTATTGTCCATTTAGGATGCCGTCCTTTTCCTGGCAGTATACCCAGGTGGCACCATACCACTCAGCCTCTTAGCACAAGAAATCTGGAAAAAAACAAAAATAATGGGAGGACAAGGGCCCAAAAATAGTGATGCATTTTAAACATTGCTCTTATAAACTTAAAAAAGTTGCCAGAATAAATGTTGTTGTATAAGCTTGTATTTTCTGTGCAATATGAAGTCTGAAACTCAAATGACTGTCATTATTTAGTAACTCAATCCTCAGTAATTTACAAGAAAACTACAAACGTTATAAAGAATAGACCAAAATTTTGTGGCAAATATCTGGAAATTCTGTGGAAATATCAACATTTGAGAATTTGGGTTGCAGTCCTGCTTACATAGCTATGTCAGTTGAGGAAATTCATGCAGCATAGCAAATGAAGCCTGAAAATGATAAAAAGGCAAAATATCTAAAAGGTATCCTATCAAGCTGTTCACTTAATCTGTAAAAAATCTCAAATTATTGCTAGCTGTAAAAGAAAATTCATTGGATTCCTCAACAATTCTACCACTGCTTATTCAGATTACTAAGTGGATTGTGGTGAAAAGAATACTACTGCAACCAACAATTTGTGGGCCAGTAGTTATTACTGCAGTTAGGAACAATGATCTTAAGTTGTTTACTGCTTAGATATCATGCAAAGGTTATTTTATTACATAAGGCTTACCCCATGGTATGCCATCATTAAGTTGCATCCTGATTACCATGACCTTTGCTGAAATGTTAGCTTTGATACATTGGTCTGGTCCCTGAAGACACATTTTTCTTTTCCTGTATACATATCATTTGACTTCTCTGCTTAAGATGTATCACTAGAACCAAAAATAATGGGGATCAGGCAAAGGCCTAAAATCAGCCACAAGATTTAAATATTATTCTAACTTACTTTAAAAAGTTAATAGAACAAAGGGAACAGCAGTCTTTTTCATCAGCATGCATTTTCTGAACAACAAAAGACATAGAACAGTAGTTTCTTAAATTATTGACGAATCGCATATCTCAGTGGTTTATCAAAAAATCAAATTTTAACAAAGCAGAGGGTGAAAGAGGGGGCAAGAGTAGGGGTATTATAGAACATGAAGAATAGCTTAGAGGTATAGCTCTGTATCAAGATAAATGCCTAACTCAGTTATCCAATATGTCATTGCAATTTATCCATTACCAAGTGCTTCAGGATTCCCTTAGAAGTGTATATATATATATATATATATATATTTATATATGTATATATGTATATATATATATATATATATATATATATATATATATATATATGTATATATATATATATATATATATATGTATGTATATATATATATATATATATATATATATATATATGTATATATATATATATATATATATATATATATATATGTATGTATATATATAAATATATATAGACAGATATAGATAGAGCTATGTATTTATAGATATATATATATATATATATATATATATAGTATACACACACACACACACACACACACACACACACACACACACACACACATATCTATATATATATATATATATATATATATATATATATATATATATATGTGTGTGTGTGTGTGTGTGTGTGTGTGTTTGTGTGTGTAAGGGAGCAGCATAGGGTAATTTCAACACAAAGGGTGTACATGGAGCTTGTTGTCTCCACAAAACATACTTTAAACATGTTTTATTCACCACTCTGATGGGTCCCTTGTTTGAGGAGTTTGATTTGTCAAATGTACTCTCTGTTACATTTCTTTAACTTGCAGTAAACACCAAAGTTAATATAACCACATGCAAATGTTCTTATAAATATGTTTGGCTTAGGTATTATTTCATTGCTTAAATTATTTCTATGTATGCCTACTATACATGCAGTATTACTCTATATGTATATCTTAGATTACTGCAATGAACGTTGCATGTTAGTATGGAGTGGTTGCCTCAGCACCCCCCACAAAAAAAAAAAAAAAAAAAAAATGAAAGAATTGTTTTAGGCAAACATTATCAGTTTTTGCATATATATTATGTAAGACTTTCCATGGTACATCCATACCTGTATACATATATGTGTAAAATTAATAGCCATATTTGCTTATATTGTTATTTGTAGATTAAATAATGCTTTCCTAGCAGAATATGTTCACATTTTATGTTTATTTCATGCTTGCTAGGTGTCTTTTTTGAAAGAATTGTATTTTGTTTAGTGAAGAAGTTGTTCTCTTGTTAGAGGAGGGCATAGACTGAAGAGGAAAATTGTATGAGTACAATACTGGTACTGCCATTATCAAGAGTTTTTTAATATCTTTTTCATCCACTGTAGTGGGACTGTGTAGTTGATAGATATATGGGGTCCAGGATAGCTTGCCCTCCTGAAAAAAAAATGTTTTTCTTTTTTTTTCTATTTGTCAGAGTCTGCTTTTCGGAATTGAATATTCAGAAAATTGTAACTAATGAATATTCAGAAAAGTATAACAGTCTTATACGTTCATAGGTTCATAGGTTGATACTAGGCTATCTGCCCTGGGGCACTGATAAGCCTAGCCAGAGTGTGTTTGGCTTTCACCACCCTTTTAGATTAGTTGACTGTGACTCTCTGTATAGTAGGTCACAGAAGGTAGCCCTTTTAAAGTTAATTTACTGTGCCTCTGTTTAGTAGGGACACAGAAGGGATTCCAGGGGTAAACCTATGATCTCCCATCCACTCATCAAGATTTCTCTTCAAGAGGGTCATTGAGGGGCTCTGCCTAACATGGATTGGGATTTTGTTCCAGATTGAGGGGAGCCTCTGGGATATAAATCTGTCCCTTCAGCATGTCCTATTTATTTCTGTGCTGAGGTTTAAGTCCCTGGAGCATGTGGCTCTAAGGGATTTGGATTTTCTGAGGTGAATCATGTCCATTAATTCTGGTTTGGACATGGCTTTATACATCAGGCACAGATCGCCTCTGAGTTGGTGGTAAGCAACTGAGTAGAGCTGGAGTTTCTTTAGCCTAACTGCGTAGGACATCTGTTTGAGTCCCTTGATCCTCTTGGTGAGGTACTTTTGGGGTCTTTCCAGTTGCTGCAGGTGTCGGGTAAGGTACATACCAAATGGGGCATTGTATTCAATTATGGGCCTGATGAGTGTTGAGTAGAGGGACACAATGACCTCTCTTGATCTAGATGTGAACCCTTTCATGATAAGGTGGGCTATATAGAAGGTCTTTCTAACCACTTTGGCAATGTGATTGTCAAAGGAGAGATTGCTATCTACTTGGGTCCCCAAATCCCTAATTACTTCTTCCGTACTTGTCAGTTGACTGAATATATGGAAACCAAATTAAGCTATTTTATATGTGTCAGCATACCCAGCAAAATCTGTGCAATGCAGTTTGAAGCATTGCTAAGGTTCTTATTAAATAAGAACTAGTAAAGCAACATACAGTACTAGGACAGGAATTCATAGATGAATGACATATTGCGCTGCTAGTTAGTGGTTATGCGAATAGTGTTGGCGGTCAGAGACAATGCGTCATGCACATCTTCACAACAGTGCAATGTCCTATGAATTATTAGCACTGTGCAAGAATATTGTTCTCTTCTGTGAATACTAGCCTCTGTCTCAGAATAAATTCTGTATTCCTTCCCTATGGCATAAAGGAAGAAGAAACTAATAGCAGGTACCTAGGGACATATTGCATTTCTATGAAAGGTTGCAAAGCTATGCAGTATTGTGCCATGACGGAGGCACTAATTCAATATTCAGAATGACACAGGCAGCACTTATGTGCAGTCAGCTGTGCTTCTGGGTACATAAATAAACAATGCAGAAAATGTGCAACTAGGCACTTCAGTGCTGTGAAACTGTGCAAGTAAACATATCTATGCAGACCAGCCCTTACACAGAAGTGCAACATGCAATTCATTATATTAAGTCAGCTCATGAGAATCAAAATGTGAATGTATAGACCATGCCACTCAAGCTTAAGGTATCAAATGGTTTACCTAGGCTTTGTATGCTAATACATCCCTAGCAGGACAGCACAATGTACCACATATAGCTATTTGGCCACACAGTATTGGCAACTACAGTATCAATCTGTAACCACAAAGAAAAGGAAAATGATGCTGAAGAAAATAAGTAAAAAGGGAAGGCAACAAGCAGAAGGTCACACAGAACAGGATCATAGGATCTTAGTAAGCTAGCAGCCCTAGAGCCCTTACAAGCCTAGCCATGTTAATCCTAGGTTGCCTCAATTGTTCTTGGTTAGATGGATGTAATTCACAGAGTGAGTCTATGATCAACACCGACTACTCCTATCCATGAAGGACATGGGTGCCACCCCCGTGGTTAATTTGCAGTCACCCATCCATTTGTCTAGGAAGCACTTAAATAGGGTCAGTCAGGAGCTCTCCTTCACATGAATTGGGCATTTATTCCAGAGAAGTGGAAATCTCTGGGAGATATATATATATATATATATATATATATATATATATATATATATATATATATTTATATATATATTTGTCTCTCCAGCATGTTCTGTTTATGTCACAGGCTAGGTTAAGATCCCTAGAGCTAGTAACTCTTGTGCCATATGAGCTGTGGATGTGCAACATTTCTATCAGGGCACGGTCTGAGTCTGCCCTGTAGACCACACATAAGTCACCTCTCAGCAGCCTATACAATACAGAGTACAGTGACAGGGCTTGCAATCTGCACATGTAAGTTATGGTTTGGAGGCCCTGTATTTTATTGGTGAGAAATGGTCTATCCAGCTGCTGCAGGTGTCTGTTGAGGTATATGCAAAAGAAGCATTGTACTTTATTAACGGTCTGATTAGGGTGGAGTACCGTGGAGTTATAACATCCTTTAACCTGGATGTGATGCAATGTAGAAGGCTTTCCTTACCACTGTGGAAACATGATGTTCAAAGTTCAAATTGTTATTTACCTGTGTTCCCAGATCTCGCACCACTGGGTTTGAACTTAGAGGGGTGCTGTCAACATTATAATTAGTAGATAAGGATAACATATAGGAGTGTGCACAATGAGGGTCACAAGATAACTAATTTTTCTACAAAACAAGGCCCCATTTCTTTGCATACAGAAAAGGGGGAAGGGAGATAGGTGAAGCAGGGTAGGAAAGCAGGAAGGTCAGTGTGCATGAGCAGATAGACATATAGAACAGCACAGAGGTCTGTGTGGATGTGCGCACACTAGGATGAAGAGAAGGCAATATAGTGAGGCAAACAGAATGCAGACACATGGTGATTGTTAAGTCCAGTTCACAATATATGGAGTGTGACACCCGAAGAAAGGTGACACATACATGGATGAGGACAGGGTGAGATAAGAGAAGCAGTGTGCTATCGGCCACCTGGTCCAGATGTATATTACAGTGATCCATGAGGGTGGTCAGTGATATGAACCACATTTTCCACTTCTGGCCTGGTGGGAGGTGCACTCTGGGTCAGTGACTCTCCTTTCCTGTCCAGGATGCTCTCCATCTGGTCCATATATTTGCCCTCTGCCCTCTATACTGCAATGTCCCCAACCTGCTCCAGCTGTAAGTATGGCCCATGTCAGACAACAGTGTCAGATTACCTGCTGGAGAGGGTCTATGACCACTTCCTTTATCTACCTCATGAAACACAAATGTCGTAGTGATCACAAGTGCATAATGCAGCAGTGTCACAAGATTGTGTTACCAACATATTATGCTATGCCCACATAGAGACATACTCCATAGCAGCTAAAGGTCATTCATTGGGGGGATGCAGATAGGAGAAGCAGCTTGATAGAGCCAGATAGAGCCAGACATGTATTTGGTTTTATGTGTCCCTGCTTGTGGAGAATGGTTCTGGAATCACCCTTGGAGGAATGGACACCAGATTTCTGTAGAGCAACACTATACATAAGGACTGTAGGCTCATCATCATCATCATCATCATTATCATCAGCCCCTTTTTTTCCAATTTTCTACATGGGGTTGGGGTATTATGTTAACTGTCACCATCTCTCTTGATTCAGTGCCACACTTCTACCTTCTTCAACACTCATGCCTGTCTGCCACAGATCTTCTTTCACACACTCCATCCACCTCTTTGCTGGACTTCCTCATTTCCTCTTACCTTCTTTCTGTCTATCTCAAATCTTCTTCACCAGATTGTTTTCTGCTTTTCTGCACATGTGTTCAAACCAATGTAATCTATTTTCTTCGATCTTTTCAGCAATTGGAGCTACTTTAGCTTCTGCTCTTATGTCTTCATTTTTCGCCTGTCCCAGAATGTGCATCCTACCACCCTTTTCAGGCACTTCATTTCTATCACCTCTAGCTTCTTCATCTGTTATGCCTTTACTGCCCAGGTTTCTGTACCACACAGTAGTACTGGTCACATCACTGTCTTATACACCTTACTTTTCAGGTTCTTTGGCATTCTTCTGTTATAGACTGCACTTGAGACTCTATGCCATTTAGCTGCAGCCCCTCTGCTTCTAGCTTTGACCTCCTCATTCAGACTTCCCTTCTCCTCAACCACCCTTCCCAGATACTTGATGCCATTAAGCTCTTCTATCATCTTCCCTTCTATCTCAATTCTCAGCTTCTTCTGATTTCCACAATTTGCTGCCCTTACCACTGTCTTGTCTTTGCTTAGTTTCAACCCATGTGCCTTCAGTTTTGCATTCCATTACCCTATTCTTTGCTAAATTTCTTGCTCAGGGTATGCCTGTAGGCTTACCATAGCATATATTGTCTATGGCTTATTATAGGAACATTACGTTTATGGCCATGTCTGAAGGAGAGCAGGGGTAGTTTAAAATTGTCTGGTGCAGTGGTGTTTAAAAGAAAACTGGGACACATTTTAAATATTGATGGTATAAATTTAGAAAGTTGTTAGACTAACAGATTTTATGTTAACATGCATGTTCTGAAGGATATAACGTCTGAAACCCAAATGTTTGTCATTATTTAGTGGCTTCAGTCCTCAGTGATTTGCCAGAAAGCCACACATTTTCTGAGGAACAGACCAAAAATATGAGGCAAGAATCTGAACAGTTGAGAGATATCAATAACACGTTTTCTGTGCCAAGGACAATTTCCTGATACAATGGGTAAGGTGCAACAAGAAATTTGTAGCTGACCATTTAAAAGAAATCTCCCTTCTTTTTCTAAATTCAGGACCTTGAGTCCTCACCTCCATTTTGGATATTTATCATATGGATTATTTCGGTTCCACCTGCAATCAGAACTGGCATCATGCAGCTGGATAGTATGTCACATACCCCCCCCCCCCCACACACACACACACACCTCAGAGCTGTGATTGTGAGCATCTTAAGCCTGTCACTTTCCACTTGGGCGAGTCATAGGTTTTTATGGTAATGGGTCTCCTACCAGCTGTCCAGAACTTCCTTCAAAACAGAGTATACCACTTCACCATTAGAGTGCCTCCTATATTTCTTACCTTAACTGCAGACATTTTTCTATCCACCACTTGTGCTCAGGTTTTTGTAGCTCAAGTATCCTGTTTTGGTAATAGTTTGGTCATTTCCAGTGTCATAACTTCCCCAATGACTGTTACTCTAGTCTTTTTGACTAAATAATTTCCTGAGGGAATTACTTTGATAACTTCACCTTTCTCTATGATATGTGCCACTACTAAACATGATATGTTCCTTTGTGCTGCTGTAATTTGTAACAGTATTTTTAGATTCATTAACCTGTATAGCACACCATCTGGCTTTTATAATAGGCTCTTTTCATTTTCATGAATCACCAACTACTTTGTTCTTTTGTATATTATCTTTTTTACTATTGTAGTGAACAGCTATGTATCTTAACATTTTAGCTTCTTTCATTCATTTCTCGGAGTAGCAGCTCACTGCTTTACTTCTTTTGACCAACTGTACAGATGAACTTTTAAATCCTCACCTTCTTGCTCCAAACACTGCTAATGGAACAGTTCTTGTTGAAAGTCTCTGTATTTTGGTTAGTGTTCAACATTTTTATTCCATCTTTAAACTGGAATTATTTATTTCTGATGAACTCTTAAGTGCTCAAAGTCTTTCATTCTAGTTTTTCTTACTCTGAGTTGCATCTTCAAATAGTTGCTTGTTTTTGATAGTAGCTTGTTTTTTGTTTGTTTTACTTTTATTTTGCTGATCTGATATTGGTTTATAATTTCACTCATACAATGTTCCATATTTGCAACTATATGTAACAATTCCACTTTTTCATTTTGCAAATGGGTATCACTAGTTTTTATTTTACATAATAGTTATATTAGGTCAATCAGCTCTTTGTCCACAGGGTTTATGTTACCCCATTCCCTCAAATGAAACTTTAGAAGTTTGCACTTTAACTTCCCATCCTCACAGGTCAAACAATTGTATAGATTGGTAGATGTGTAAGTGCAATTAAAATCATACAAATTGCAAACTATTTAGTACAAACATTTTTTACAGTAGTAGTAGCATCCATTAGATTATGGGTCTTAAATTGGTTTTGTAAATAACAATAAACACAGCTGGTACTAAATTTTGTAATGTTTTATAAACAAGTTAACACTAATGCAATAATCTCCCAAGTTACATGCATATTGTCAGCAGCATTTTGCTTTCATATGAGACTCAGTGTTTCTGTATGTGACACTTGATTATTGAGATATTTAGAGCAATGTGGAAATTATGACTACATAAATACATAGTATATGAGCATTTAGCATCTCTTTATCCACACTAGACAGAGGACAAATATCAGTATGAACACATTGCTTGTCTTGTAAGTTTTAATCTGAAAATGTTCAATAGTTTGCTTGTAACATGGTTTTACCATTTCTAATGCCATTATGAATGGATAATATAAGACCTGTGGAACAATCATTTGAATGATTCTAGAGAAGTCACTAGGGATTAATAGATGACTTTCCAACTTGTAAGAACTTTCTTTGTATTGAATGAATTGTTGTAGAGTTTCAGGACTTTAACTTTATTTCTTTATAAATTATTGAGTTGCCAATATGGTAAGAATGTTTTACGGGTGTCTTACTTTCAAGTGTCCAGGAATTTAAAACAACAATCTGAACTTATTATTCTGTTACTTTATCAAGTAGCTCTAATGAAGTCTGACCTTTCAATGAACTGAAGGTTTTAAATAAATGAGTTTATCCAGCTTTTGTGTTTCAGATTGAACTCAAGTATAATTGACTCTTTTTATTTGCTGTTTAGATTTTATCTTTCAATTTTTGTATTTGAGATTTTTATCTCACCCAATCAAGCTAAACTAAAGTAAAAAAAATATTTTGACAACTTCCTCTATCATTGTCATACCCTTCAAAAATAACACTTTGTGGAGACATTCACCCCAACACAGGACCTACTATCCACCTGGTATCTCCTTCATCCCCTAATCATAACTTACTCCTTCAGGAAGCAAACACCTGGATTTTGTTTCCTTAAACATCCACAGTATCTGTAATAAAGTTGCAGACCTTCATGCTTGGATCTCACTGCATGCACCAGATATTCTGGCATTCACAGCAAATTGGCTAACACTTCACACAAAAGTATCAGAAATACTACCTCCAGGCTATGGTATCATCGGAACAGATTGACCTATGAAACGTTGGAGGAATAGTAGCTATCCTGTACATAAACTATAAGCTCTCTCCTTATAACAAACCTATACCAAAATTGCAATACTCCGAACTGATTATTTCTGATTTAAAATTAGCACCCATACCCATCTTGGCATTAACTGTCCTTTACATTACTCCACGTAATAATATACCCACATTGGAAGACATCAACAGATATACATCTACAGTAATGCCATCCCTAATAAAAAATATAATGCTAGGGGATGTCAGTACTGAGAGGCAAAAACTTGTATCTAACTTCCATACCAATTATCAATCTAAATGGCCTCACACAACGTATTTCTTCTCCATCATGCTATGACAAAGCTAATAACAATGGCACTTTTCTGGAATGGATGAGGGTTTCTGAACCAACCAAATTTATCTACTCTGGAGCCCTTTCAGATTCCTCTAGTGATCACCTTCTGACATATACCAACGTGCTTATTGCCCATCAGGTGAAACATCTCCTATATAAAACATGACCCTAAATGTCTCAAAAGAAGTGGTGGAGCATCAGGTAGTTTACTTGCCTTTGGTGCAGAAGGCTATAGGTTCTCTTTCTGCATTAGGTAGATCAATTGCTGACACAGCAGTGCAGCTGGAAAGGGGTGCTGCACTCATGTCTGTGCCATCCTTCAGATAAGATTTTAAACCAAGGACCTATCTGCTTGAGTTGGTGGTAGCTCAAGTGGATGCGAAAAAACCCACAGCACTTTTCAAGAAGTGTAGGGGTTCTTTATTGATTGTCACAGCTTATATACGTTATTTAGAGATGAAACATTAAATTACAATTATTCACACTTCTCATGTACAATACAATAAAGTTCCATGCCCTTTAATCATTTCTTCCCCATACTTTTATCCACACCCAAAAATGCATCTTCTTCAAAATCCTAGATAATATCCATTTCCCAATAATTTCATTTGATTCTGTCTCTCTTTCCATATTGTCCATAAAATATAGACCACCTTTTTATCAATTTTCTTAACTTTTTTTTGTTTCCTATTACCATAATGCCAATATTCTAACATATTTTTAAATGTGGGCAAACTGTACATCAACACCCTGTCTGGAGAATGAACATTCTCCTGCAGGGAATTAATGTACAAGTAATGTCTGCTGAAAAATGAATCTGTTGCTTCACAGCAGCATATCAAGCTGCAGTGGAGCTCAGATTGAAAAAAAACCTAACAGTCACCATCATTTTATGGTAGCTAAGCAGCATTTCTGCTGTTTAGTGAGTGTAAAATATATTTAAAAAATAAAGAAAACTGAAAAACAAAAGTGTGTGTGTATGTGTGTGTGAGTGTATGCACACATGTAAGTGAAAGCGAGAATGATCAAGCCATTATTTTACACTTGCTAAGCAGAGCTTTTCCAGAAAACAGAAAAATGCGAGCGCGCGTGTGTGTGTGTGTGTGTGTGTGTGTGTGTGAATGCTTCTGTCTGTTTGTGTAAATGCGTACATGAAAGTGAGGTGTGTGTGGCAGCAGCACCAGCAGTACCTCTCACCTGTTAAATAAGTTAACTGAATAAAATGTAAAATAAAGGGGAAACAAAGGCTCAAACCAGGAACATGTTCTTGTTTAAAAAATCACAAAGTTGCTACAGGACTTGTGTTAGGATGCATGTTCTGAAGTACAGGTGTGGGTTGGGACTGGTGTCTGTGTGACAGCAGGAGAGGCAATGAGATCGATGGAACACTGGCAGCATTTGATAGCAGGTTTGTGTACCTCTCAACGTTTTAGTTCAAGAAATGCGGATAAAGCCTGAAGTAAAGGGGGAACAAAGGCCCCAAAATAGTAACATATTTTTAAATGTTATACTTAAAAAAATAAAAAGTAAGTTAAATAACAGGATTTGTTGTGTTAATATGAATTTTCTGAAGGAAATAAAGTCTGAAAGTGAAATGTATGTCATTATTTAGTGACTTCAATACCCAGTGACTGACAAGAAACCATTTTAGCAGTAATGGACCAAAAATAAAGCAAATATCTAGATTTCTTTTTAAAAATGATATATTTTGGATGTAAAGTACTTATTCTAACACCATTTATATACATTACAGCAACTTTGAAACATTAGGTGGAGGAATTATTTTACATCCAAAATATATAAAAAAATAATATAGTGAAAAAAAATATAAATAAGCAAGTAAAACACAACAATTTTACATTCTCTAAATGCAATAATGCCTACCTGGGTGTGTCTTAATGTGTAATTAATGCTCTTCCAGGGGTGTAGAGGTCCTCCACCTGCAGAGGCAGGCCTTACAGCACCCCTGGGTGGCCATTAATTACATATTAACACACACTCTGTCAGGCATTATTGCTAGCATATTTAATTGTGCAACATTTTTAAAACCTTTCAACATCTTATTTTCCCATATTTTTCCCATAACATCTTCACTCTAGAGCAATTCAAAATAACATGTTCCATTGTTTCATGTTCTCCACAGTGATTACATGCCCTTTCTTGTATTCTTTTATGGGCATATTAGCCTTAACAGTCAGTTTACCTATTGTCAGTCTCCACAAAAAATCACTGCATTCATATTTTTTTACACCATGCGTATCTTTTTTTTTAATTTTCTAAATGCTTCCATGGGGAAATATAGTACTGCTCATTCATTATATTCAAATATCATTCTTTTCTGTATTTCTCACATTATTTATATTCAATTTCTTTAAAAAAACATTGTTTTGGTACTCTTATTTCTCCATTCTCATAATTTTTCAGTCTTTACCCTGAACCAATATTCTCCCAAAAATCCTTCTATTTAATTTTCAGTATAAATTCCTATTCTCTTTTTCAGTCCTACCAAAGTTCTATAAAAAATTGAAGGAAGCTGTATGAATAGTCGGATTAATTAATCCTAATCCACATTCCTCTTCCTTAACATACAAAATCCCTCTTCTAACCAGATCAGTCTCTGATCCGCATATAAAAGAAAATAGACTGGACAATATCTCTTTTTCATACCTAGACAGGATATATGCACTTGCTAAAGAAGCAATTTTTCCTAAAAAAAATAGAATTTATTAAATATACTTTTTATATGATAGTTTATGTGACTTTCAGAATTTACACATTTCTTTTAATTTGTATATAATTCTCTCCCACTGTTTCTCTCTATGCTCACTTGTTCCAACTACTATCACCAATATATAAATATATCTATAAGCTCATCATTAAACTGAATGCCCTCTATATTTCCCACTAGCTCATTCCCTTTACTTTTGTCTTTATACATAAACCAAGCATGTTTAAATACCAATTTAGTTTTCTAATTCACTCTTCCCTCCACTCCTTATTTTTAGTAGCTAAAACTATATCATCTGCATATTTAAGAATTATTGGAATGTGTACTTCTTCTGTTACATTGAATCCTTCAATACTGAACGCAATATTAATTTTACTAATTACATTCATAACTAGCACAGATAAAATGCTACTCGCAGGGCACCATTGCCTTATCTCACAATCTATTTTTATTTCTTCACTTAACCATCATCCATTTAATATTACTCTCACATTATTCTTCTCATATACTGACATGATTATTTTTATCTTTTCACTTATATTATAATCTGTTAATATACCCCATAAAAATTCATATTGTGTTTTATCAAATGCTTTACTTACACCCCCCAGTGATGTGGACATCCTCCAAGATTGTCTCACCCAACCAAATAACTGGTACCAAAAACATGGCCTCAAACTTGAGTGCCAAAAAATGTATCATCAACCCCTTTGGGGATAGCGACGTCCCCACAAATGATCACATTAATAAAAAGGTCCTAAGCATGCAATCAGTCATGAGGGACTTGGGTACCAGGTTGATAGCCAGCTGACTTTTGACCACCATATTGTCTCCTTTGTACAGAAAGCTTTCTACATGGCCCACCTTATTAGTAGGGGTATATCATCCAGAGACAAGGAGATCATAACATCCCTGTATTCATCCCTTATAATACCCATTATTGAGTACAATGCACCCTTCGGCATATACCTCATAAAGTACATGCAGCAACTAGAGAGACCACTGAGGTTCCTTACCAGGAGAATCCAAGGCCTCAAACATCTACCCTACACAGATAGGTTAAAAGCCCTGTCCCTCTATTCAGTCTCATACAGACTCCACAGAGATGACCTCTGTCTACCACACAAAGCAATATCAGACCCCACCCTGATGGGACTGCTGCATATCTGCAAGTCAAGCTGCACTCAAGTAACCAGCACGCGCAACCTCAACCTGTTCTGTGACCCCAATAGGACTCGTTGGTGGGACAGATTTGTGTCCCAGAGACTCCACATTCTACAGAATAGACTCCCTCTAAACGTTAAGCAGAGTATCTCATTAACCCTTTTTAAGTACAACCTAGATAACTCAATGGGGAATAGAAAGTACACCACTGGGATTCCACCCATGTCCCTGCTAGACAGTGGCATTGGGTGCAGACTTGCTGAAACATGGGCTAAATTCTTGGCTAGGCTTATAAGGGCCTCAGAGCCAATATGATCTCCTGCCATAACTTTAGTTTCCACCTTATTATTTATAAAGTCATCTATCACTTCTGCCATTATCCATAATACATATTGACTTCATTTCACTTTCTTACCAAAAATTGTATATTCAAGCAATTTATCTACTCTGTTTCCCAATTTTCCCCTCTCTGATTTCTGATATAATCCTGTTCTCCTTTTTCCGTATAAATTTCATAACCCAGTCATATTTCTGTTTCTACTACTCCTTCTTCTAACTCTTCATTTAATACATCCAGGAAATACATTTTATCCAATTAGAACCATAGAATCATGGGAAGTTAGTAGGCTAATGGCCATAGGCCCCTTACAAGCATTGCCAAGTTCTATCATTATTTCCCCAATCAGCACCTATTGCCCCTGTCCAAGTGGGAAACAGGTGGAACCCCCTCTGGGTGAATTTATGGTTACCCATCCAATCATACAGATTGTGTTTGAACAGGGCCAACGTGGTGCATTGTTTGACATGAAGTAGCAGTTTGTTCCATATGTGTGGTAGTCTCTAGGCATATCGCTCAGCTGTACAGATTTTTGCAGAGTGTCCAGATTTCTGCCTTATAATTTGGTCTGCTTCTTATAAAATTGTGATTTTTCTGGCAAATCATCAGAATATAATTGAGGGTTAATTCAGAAAATAATGATAGATATTTGAGTTTCAGACTTTATACTCATCAAAAAATACATGCTAATTCAAAACCTATTATTCTATCTACTTTTTAAGTTTGTATGCACAATATTTAAAAGGTCTTCCTATTTTTGGGTCTTTGTACCCCCATTATTTATGACTTTGTCCAGATTTTTTGCTCTCAGAGGTTGAGAGACGTGCATCTGGGAGGCAAATCTGTCCCTCCAGCAGGTTCTATTAATGTCACATACCAGCTTAAGGTCTTTAGACCAAGTAACCCATGTACAATTTGATTTGCAGATGTACAGCATTTCCAGTAAACTAGGGTCAGAGATTGTCTTATATGCAAGGCAGAGATCACCTCTGAGTAGTCTGTATGAAACAGAATAAAGTGGCAGTGATTTCAGATGATCCACATAGAACAGATGCTGAAGACCTTGAATTTTCCTTGTGAGGAACCTTTGTGGTCTCTCCAATCGCTGCAGGTGTTTGGAAAGGTACTTATCAAAAGGGGCATTGTATTCAATTATTGACCTGATGAGGATAGAGTACAGGGAGGTTAGAACTTCTTTTTGTCTGGAAGCAATTCCCTTTGTTATAAGATGAGCAATATAGAATGGCATTATTACCAGTGTGGAGACATGGTGATCAAAGGTAAAGTTGCTGTCAACCTGTGTGCCCAGGACTATAACCACTGAGTGTGTACTAAGGGTGTTGCTACTGATGTGGTAATTAGCAGGAAAATCATTCTTAATGAAAGGGATGATAATACATTTTTTGCATTGAGTTTAAGTCTGTGACTTTGGAACCAATCATTTGTTTGTGTAAGACCCTCTTGTAGGATGTTGGCATCATTTGGAGATTCTATGACCACTCCCAGTTTTCAGTCATCAGCATACTTTGTCAGCCACAAACCTTTAGTTTTTGCTTGTACTTCAGAGAAATAGATTCCAAACAGTGGAGGTCCCAGGACTGATACCTGTAGAACATCACTAGTTAGAGGTCTGCTGTTGGAGGTGGATTCCCCTATTTGACTATATCTGATCTATCAGTGAGCCACTTAGCGACCCATCTAAAGATATAAAGATTAATACCTAGCTGTGTGAGATTGTCAATGATGGCTGAGTGGGTGATAGTGACAAAAAGCCTTCTCTAAGTCTATGCATGCTGTATGCACGGATATCTCCTCATTAGGGTCTCGGTAACTATCTCGAAAAAGTCCAACCAGGTTTAACAGCCACATTCTCCTTTTGACAAATCCAAACTGAGAAGGGCTAAGCGTTTGGAGATTACCTATATCTTTGAGGATAAGGTCCTTGATGACTCGCTCCGTGGCCTTGCAGATAAGGCTAGTCAGACTCATTGGACTATAGTGCCTGAGGTCAGTGGAAACACCACCTTTGTGCAAGGGGAATGATGGTGGCCATTTTCCATTCAGCTGGGATGAAGCCAGTGCTTAGACTATGACTGAAAAGAGTACCAAATGGTGTTGCTTATTTTTATTTTAGTCCATGTAGGACGCAGCCTGGGATATTATTAGTTCCCATACAGGCTGTGTTTTTGGCCTTTGAGAGGGTGTTTATGACCTGCTCTTTAGAGATACAAGGTAGGAGACAGGTAGTAAGGATGTCATGGGGTATGTGTGGTGGGAACAGGGGAGTGAAGTTTTCACAGAACCTGTCAGCCAACAGGTTAGCTGTGTCCACAACCTCAATATATATGGTATCATTAACTACCAGTTTGGCACATATCTGGACCTTTCCTTTTAAGTTATGGATGTAACTAAACAATGCCTTATGGTTGCCCTTAGTTGAAGAAGCTAATTTAAATTTGTAGTTTGCTTTGAAGGACTTTACAAGAAGTCTTATTTGCTTGTTTAAGCTGAGGAGTGAGTGTTTTTAGTTTAGGGCTCACTCCCTCTTACTCTAAGACAGCAATTTCTTCCTCTTTTTGTAAAGCCTGTTAATGGTAGTTGTCCATCAGGCATGTTTGGTCTTCCTTGAGGAGCTTGTTTTGGTCTTATTAGGTACAGTTAATTCCATGCAGTTATATAGGTGTTTGTATAAAGCACTGCTGCAGAACTCAGCATAGTTGCCAATTCCGTCTGCGGGGGAGGTACAGTGAAGCTATTTATATCATCCTGTAGGAGGTTATAGCCTGCTTTGGAGAAGTTTTTTTTTTGTTTAGTTGCTGTTGGGGGGCATCAGGTGTGATAGTTACTTTGAATGAGATTGATTTGTGGTCAGATCTCACCAGGAAAGACCTCACAGTGAGGGTGCTACAGTGGTCCCCCATCTTGGTAAGCACCAGATCCAGGATGTGGGCACCCCTTGTGGGGGTTTCAACCAGCTGGTCCAGGACATTGGATTTAATGAAGTTGAGGAACCTTTGAACAAGCGAGTTTCAGCATGAGTGATTTGCCCAGTCAATGGAGTGGTAGTTAAAATTGCACAAAACCATGGTGTTTGGAAGTATCTTGATAGTCTCAAGTAGATCTAAATAGGCAGAGTGTGTGTCCTGATTTATGGAGGGAGCCCTGTAGCTGGCAATGATTTGAACAGGTGTCCTACCAACAGTTAATTGCACCTGAAGTATCTGCAGGGAATCATACTGTTTAACCAATCTGGAATGGTATTTATCTTTAATGAATATTGATACACCACCTCCTTTAGTTTTCATGCCATGTGGAAAAAGGTGTAACCCAGTGGGGCTGAGGTGCTCACCACAGCATTGAACCAGGTCTCTGTGACTGTTCAAATGTCTGCATCTTCCAAGGTGAGGACTGCTTCCAGTGACTACAGTTTCATGTTGAGTCTCCTAACGTTTAGCATCATAACCTTGAGGGTGATTTAGATGGAGTTTTTACATCGGGAATTTTGTCCTTGAGACACTGCGTAAAACAGCACTATGGGAGTAACAAGAGCCTTTGCCAGTAGTGGAAATCCCAGGGATGACAGATGAAGACCATCTCTGACAAAGCATCGAGGTCTGACGATCTAGTTATCCCAGGCTGACAGATACTGGATCCCCTTAGAATGACACCAAACACTACGCCAGTTATTGACGTCAATCATTTTCTGTTTGTAGTGAGGCATTGTCCTAAGTGAAGGTTAAATGCTGCTTAAGGCTAGGGACATACCTGCCTGAGGTGGCTCTACTTCACATGGTCGACATTTCAGAATGTTGAAGACCATATGGCCGAGACCATATTATCGACATTTGAAATGTCGACCATGGAATAAAAAAAAACACAACAAAAACTTACCTTCACGCTGTTCCACCCTCCAACCCCTAAGAACTTAAATATACCAACTCTGAGATTGCACTACAGTGTGGAAGATGGAAATCTTTCCATTATGCACTGTACGGAGATGCCGGTTCCGCATGGTTGACATTTCGAATGTCAATCATATGGTCTCCACCATATGGTCTTCAACATTCTGAAATGTTGACTATGTGAAGGGGACCCCCTGAGGCACATAATCCAAGAGCTCAGTCATGTTTCTTTTCATATTGTAAATCTAAAGTCATTCACACCAACATGGACTATGATGGAGTCATAACAGTACCTGTTGTTGAGAAACTTGCATGCATGTTTGATATGGTGGATCTTAGCACCTGACAGACAGCTGACCATGACCTTTTCCTTATCCAGACTGGTAAGAGGACATCTCTGTGTCTATGACTAATATGTTTGATTTTCTGTTTTGCTTTAAGGGCTTGACAGGTGAGACACTAGTGCATGATGTTTATGTGTATTATGTTCTGCAGAGGAAGTATTATGTGTAGCATGCTTGTTTTTGTGTTTGAGATGTCTCTGATGTTTAGGTATGCTTCTGGTGAGGACCTCTGCATATGTAGCTATGTATGATGGATGTTTGGGTGGAGTAGAAGGTGAAGTGTGAATGCTGACAACCAACACATTGTCATATGTACTGAGTGGTGTGTAAAACAACATAGATTTAAGGTTCTTACTATAGTTGCATCTCTTAAATGTTAAGTTTGTGTGGACTAGGAGTAGAGGGTTGTCAGTAAACATGAGGCAATTGCTACACTGTCTCAGGATGCCCATGTTGACCAAGCTGGCTAGAGAAACTGTGGGCGATTGTCCATCCACAGTGTCAGGTAAATTTATATGGTCAGGAAAAGAGGTCACATTTAGGAATGGCTATTGGGTGAAAGATGTGTTGGTATCTCTGAGGCTAGGCTTAATATTCCACCTCTCAGTAGAGCCAGTCCATGAAAATCTTCTGGAGGACCACAAGCAAAGTGCTAAGGGAAAATTTAACAAGCAAAATGTTTAAGTCTATAGCCACCAGAGGTAACCAATGCTACATGGCAGTGCACAATGGGCGCTACTAGCAAACAAGCGCAAATGTGAGGCATAAATAAAACAAGAAATAACCCTTTTAAGTCAAACTAGCCAATAAGGATGCTCTCTTTTAGCTGTAGTCCAATCACCCTTGATTAGATGGAACCTAGATAGCAGCCTCCTCCCACAAAGGTGCAGAAAGGCCTTCTTCAACAAAGATAGCTTGAATTTGATGCTCAGAAGTTACAAAACAGCTCCAGAAACAGCAAATTTGGAACTGGGCTATGCTACAGCTGAATTAGTATATTATACAGTAAAATGTGGCATAACACAGTTCAGACAATTCAAACTGACAGTAAAATGCAAATACAAATTAAATATAAAAGCAAAACTAGGCACTTGTATTTGGTTGGAAGCAACAGATGTCTCAGATATTTCAGTGTCTTAGCAAAGAACTGGTATTAATGCTCAAGTGATACCAGTCAAGCTTTAGCAAGTCTAAATCTGGCTTATGGTATAAAAATACAAAAGTACTAGAAATTCATAGTGTACAACATCAGAGTCACAACAGCAAAGACAGTTTAAATAAAGTAGCAATTCACCAGCAGTTTTTCCATATTATTATACATATGATATTCAATGACATCCATTCAGAGGTTTTCCATGTTTATTTTTTTTTTAAATTGTATTAAATTCTTCTACATTTATGTTTTTTCCATACTCTTATTATCGTTATTACTCATTTTTTAACTTTCCTTTTTGTCTCACATCTATCTCTTTTTTTAAAAAAAACATTCTCTATATGCTTCTTTATTACTTTGAATATTTTTCTTGCTGTTACTCTTTCTCCTTCATTATACTTCAATGATCTTATTATTATCCTATTCTCTTTTACTATTTCATTTAGATAGAGAGCTACATCTTCCTTTTTCCCTTGTAAGAAATACCTTTATTTATATTTTCTTAACTTTCAAGATTTAAAAAAACTGTCTTATTTCTTAATACTTCTCTAAATACTTCCTGACTCAAATGTCGATATTTTAGTTTCTCTAGCCTTCTCCTCACAGCTTGACATTACAATATTTTTCATTAAAAGTTATCCAACAAAATTATTGAATTTGTATTAAAAATGTCATATCTATATGGTCTTTCCATAATTGATTAATCTCTTCTCTACCTTCATCTAAATCTTTTTCATTAAACCTCTTAATACCTTTACCTATTCTGATATATCCTTCACTGTTCTGTGCTTCTACCCATAAAGCTAGATGATCTGTGAAACCTGTTACCTTTATTGCTTCTTGCACACATTTTTAAACTGTTAGAAATTACAAAATAATCCATTTCCATATTTATATAATTTCTTTTATTCACAAGTCCAATATTTGTTGTCCTATATATATATATATATATATATATATATATATATATATATATATATATAAACTTTCTATTTTTCATTATTTCATGTATATATTTCAAACATTTCTGCATTCTTTCTTTCTTTTTCTTAAACTGCAATTAATGTCCCCTACTAATATTATTTCAATATTAACTCCTACATAATTTAGAATGTTTTTAAACATTATCTCTCTTTCTTTCTGATGTTTGCGTATATTGCAATACTTCTAGACACAAATGTTTGCACATTATGTTTGTCACCATTGTTCTTCCTACTTATTTTATATTATAATTTAAAACTTTCATTGTTTCATGATATAACACACCAAATCCAGAACATTTATCTTTCTTATATTCCAGATACTGTTTCTACCCCATATCTCTTCCATTTGTAGCCTTTCTTCTTCAGTAAATACTTTTGTGTATTCTAATATAATTATATGCATATCAAGTGAAGCATACCATTCTTATATACCAATTCTTATTTTAACGGTCTTTATACCATTGACATTTAGTGCTAAAATTTTCAACAGCCTTTTAAAGCAAATTTAGTATCCCCTTCTACTTCTGTCCTTTAGTTTTTTTTTATTTTCTTTCACAATTACAATTTTAAACTCCTTTTTCTCTCTGTTACCCTTTTCCTTATATAATTCTTTTCCCCCTCACTACTTTACAGTTTACATATTCATCTTACCTTGTATCGTGCACCACTTCTTCTCCTTCATTACTTTCATTTTTCTCATCTTCTTATTACTTCTTTATTTTCTTGTGTAGTAATCTGTTCTTCATGTTCATCTTCTCTATTTATTTATGAATTTTGTACACATTCCTGTATCTGCTTTTGTTCTTTGACTTCTACATTTTCTTCACAATCCACCCATACATGCTCAGTTTGCCTATATTTTTACACATCATATCACATTTCTTAGCCTCATGCCCTGGCTTGCCAAAAAAGTATTTATTTTGTCACAGTTACTGATCAAATGATCATCTTTTTCACAAAAAAACATGTTTTTGGTTGTCCCCTATATTTAACAAAACCTCTGTTACCATCTACATTTATCACACTTGGAATACGTATTCATTTTCTGTTTTCAGAATTACCCCATATTCTCAACTCACAGTCCATAAATCTCTAACATCATATATTTTTGTAGTGTCCATAACTTTTTTATATAATGTCTTTAAATAGTCCTTTAATATTTCTTTTTCGCCTTTCATTTGAAATTTCACAAAAATCCTCGTTTTAGTCTGTGAAATGTGTGTACCACATAAGAGTTCCGAGGATTACAATCTTTTTTGAACTCAAATTGCTATAAAAATTTCTTCATATACTGTCCAGTCTTAAACGAAATGTAACAATATACTTTGTTATTAATATGTATAAAAGCTCTTCCTTTTTTAGTGGAAGTTGCCAGTGGTGCAATCCCAGTGTCCCAAACCTCATACCTTTCGAGCCCTTTTGCCTCCTTGCTACTTAGTCTTACCATGGATTTCTTCCTTGCAATCTCTCTCACTCTGTCCACTCATCTCTCTCCTTTTTTCACCATTTGTGCATACAACCTCTTCTTTTCTGATATCTCTACCACCTGCTCTT
Source organism: Protopterus annectens (assembly GCF_019279795.1). Classification (NCBI taxonomy): domain Eukaryota; kingdom Metazoa; phylum Chordata; order Ceratodontiformes; family Protopteridae; genus Protopterus; species Protopterus annectens. Next base: position 934,429,195 of record NC_056741.1, on the reverse strand, counting down.
CCTGCATCTTATCCATACTTTTACCCCATGAAGCTGCCATCTTGCTCTCCAGTTCATTCTGACCAATCATATCTCTCATGTTTTGCTTAAAACACTGCATACTGCTCTTTCTTTCAGAGGTTCATCTACATTGACAGCACATGTCTACTCCTTCAAGATCACCTCTCCTCTCCGCACCTACTTCTTGCTTTCCATCCTTAAAGATTCACTTTCCCTTTGTGAATCTAATATTTTGCAACACACTCCATCCATTCTCCAAGCCATCTTCATGCTTGAACCGGAAGCAGGAAGCGTCACCAGCAATAGTATCCCCATATGACAAAAGTGGGGGAAGTTCCTTTGTGCCCCTGTGAAATTTCCTCTAGTAATGTAAATGTTACCTCAATTCTCCTCTGAAAAGAGGCTACTAGCCTAGTGGGGTTAACTCAGTCCATCCATGCATAACCTGTTTCCCATTATTTGCAGATGAGGTTAGGGTGTAACTTCACCAGTGACAATCATCTAGAGCCAAGATTTATACCACCAAGTGGTTAGCCCTACCATGGTATTTCTTCCACACAACACACTTGCATGCAGACTCACACCTATGGAGTGTCCAAGTGACTTAATGCATGTGTTTGGAATGTGGGCGTAAACCATAGTATCTAGAAGAAACCCATGCGAACACAGGGAGGACATGAATACTCTACAAAGAAGACACCCCAGTCAAGAAGCAAAAATTAAACTAAGTAATCTCTTGCTGTGAAGCAACAATGTTATCCTCTGTGCACAAAACATAAAAAAAAAAAAAAAAAAAAAAAAAAAAAAACTAATACATTTAAAGCTATCTTAAGAGCCATTAACTGGTCTATCCTAAAAGAATTTCCATTTGGAATTATAGTCCATAAATTTAATAAAATATTTGTTTAACATCCTGTACAGCTCTACACCTTCTAGGAGAAAAAAAAATCTTTCCAATTATTCTCAAATTCTCATACTTAACAAGAAGAGAATCTGGAAGCAATGGCAAAAGCTCAATTCTCCACTACACTTGCAGTATTTCAATGAACTCAGTAACCTCTCTTTCTTTCTCTCACACATACATACATACATACATGCAAACACACACAAAAATGTCATTTCAGACAAAAAAACAATACTACAATAAACCACAAAACAATAGATACAATCTTAAGAATTTCTGGTGTACTGTAAAAGAAATGCTTCTTTCAGGGAAAAAATAACATCCCCAGACGCAACCTACAATAGACTGCTATTCAGTTTAATGCATACGCTATAAAAGAACAGCTCTCCATAATAGGGGTTCTCAACCTATAACCGGTGTCCCACTCTTAACCTCTACTAATGTTAGCATCTCTACCTTCACCCTAAAATCTGTTTCTGCTTTCCACATAAAACAGCTATTTAGCTAAATCAAATCAGGTTCATCCTCTAGTGATAATTCATCAGTAGAACTTCTGAAGACAGCTACTGATTTAATATCCTACCCAGTCTTTATTATAATAAATAGATAGTATCCAAGAATCCTATGTTACTCACCTCCAGGAGCAAAAATAAATAAATAAATAAAAAATCATTCATTATCACAATGGATATAAGCGACAGCAGACAGAGATAATCAACTTTAGGCCCATTGCAATTATTTCCTCCCATTCAATAATATTGGAATAATATGTTCACAAACAGCTGCTTAAGTATGTCCTGCAGGAGCAGCTCTTAATCCCTACCCTGCATGGCTTCTGGCCAGCTCATAGCACAACCACTACTGGCAATAGTAGCAAACATGTTTCTTACTTATTCTTAGACTTGTCTTAAGCCATTAATACAGTCTCACATGAAAAAAAAAAAACTCCTGCAACAAATCTCTTGTAGTGGACTTTCACAAGCTATACTCCAGTGCTTTGATAACTATTTATCTGATAGACATCAGTCTGTTAAATGGCAGTCAGCCCTATTCCCTTATCTTACTGCCAACACTGCTGTACCATGAGGCTCTCTCCCTGGTCCTCTCCTTTTTAATGCTTTCATTAATAATCTACACACATCTTCCAATCAGGCGTCCCTCATACTATATGCAGATGATTCTTCCATCCCATCTGCTACAAATTACTCCAGATGCTGTCAGCTCTATTAAAAGCTGGCTACAGAATAGTCAACTTCTTCTTAACCCTGAAAAACTAAGTTACTCCTATTCCTCCCAAAATCTCACAACAGTGAAAAAAATATTTCAAAAATCACCTATCTGAGCAATACTGAAATAGAAGCGGTCACCCAAAACTACTTGGAATGATAATAGATGATAACCTTACATTTGATGTGCACATTCAAATTTGCATTAAGAAAGTATGCCAAAAGCTAGGAATGCTATACAGAACTAGAACATTCTTAAATTCCACTAAAATAATTATTGCTACAAATACAATCTCCTACTTTCTCTTCTATATTGTTCTTCCATCCTTACAAATTGTCAAGACTCTCTGAAAACTAATCTAGAACAATGTTATAATCAAAATGGAAAATATGATGTAATAAACCTAACAGAACCAACCACTACCCTGTACTGAACTCACTAAACTGGCTTGAACTCCCCCCACCAACTGAAATATACTCAGCTAGCAGTAATTCATAAGATAATATGTAAATCAACTGCCTGCCCAGCCATCAGGACCATTATCTTTAACTACCTCCCTAACTGACCCCTCTGATCCAGTGACAAAAATCTCCTCACTAGTTACAAACCTCAAAAATTGCTAAAGCATACTCTTTACTCTAACTGCATAGCCAAAACTTAAGAACTCAATTCCAGTTTCATTTAGGTTCTTATACAAGCATTACTAATCATAATTTCTTTCTAACTCTTGGCTCTGCTCATGCTCTACACCAGGTTAACCACCTCCCCCTTTTTCTTAGACCCCTCTTCTACTCTTATATATCCTTGCTTCATCACCCTAACCTATTAATCTCTAGCTTTCTTCAAAATCCATAGCATGTATCTCTCTCTTTCCCCCCCTTTCTTTCCATAATCTGTTATAAGGTATTTCAAATATTTCACCCAGTACAAGCTAGCATCCCAATATAACCATCTTGAGTTGCGCCCTTAACTTACCTCATTGTTATTTTTCCTCTGTCCCTATTTCCGCACTAACCACTACCTGTTTCTCCTACCTACATATCATGTATGCATTTCTTGAATAACTCTCTTCTGCATTCCACATCTAGTTTAATTTTAGACTATTTACTCGACTATTGCTAAACTGCTTTATTTAATTTTCCTCACAACATACCAGCCTAATCTCATATAGCATTTTAATGTAATATACTGTTTTTGTATTTGTATCCTTATGTCTCATTGTAACTAAGATTTGTAACTTAAATACTTTGTAACTTGCATAATTATATAATAATCTGTGGATATTTTCTCCCCAGGACTTCACTGAAAATGACTTCTTACTCATTTGGACTTTCCCAGGAGACAAATGCCAATAAATTATTCAGAAGTAATTGAATTTAACATACACTTTCAGTGTTCACAGTTTGAACTCAGTCAACTACTGTTTAATTTCACAGTATAATTCAGAAATCATGGAGACTTTTATGTGACAAATGAATGCTAGCCCACTGCAAGGCTACTTTCTTTTGTTTGCATTTCCAATACCCGTTTTTACAACATAGAACATATGCACACATCGGCATTGTACATTTCGTTTGTCTTTATTTTTCCATACAGAGAATTTGAAACTTCTCAGCAAATTTCCTCAGATCTGCAGACAATTTTGTCTTCTTCTAGCAGATAGCAATGAACTCTCATTTCTCTAACACAGGGATTAACTTTCAGAGGGAGCATCCAACTTAACATTTTTTTAAGTTTCAGAAAATGTCACCAGAATTACAGCAAAGATATTTCTCAGCATTAACATTGCCATTCTTGAGTGCTCCACCAACAGAATATTTTATTTTGCAAAGCAATTAACTCTCATAAATATTCACTTTTTTGCTAAAACAAATAAATATATGGACATGGAATTATTTGGAAAGACTTCCATTTTATTTATGTTTCTCATAACTTTTGACACAGCTTTCTTACTTCTGTTCACTAGGGACAACCAGTTTCAAACAGCACCTACTGAGGTTTATTGCTATATGAAGTTTTATATACCATTTGTAAGTAATTTCTACACAAACTGCACATCACTCTTTTTTGCTGCTTTTGCTTTCCAACATGCTGACTTGCAGATGGCATCCAACTAAATACAGTTTCTAGAGAACAGTATATTTCACAAACAGCACAGTCCTCTTGTAGTTTCAAATGCATTTACTAAATTTCTAGTAAGCAATGATCTTTATTTACTTTAAACACTAGACATTTAACATAACAAGTGAAATGATAAGCATTTTATTTCACTGTTGCAACATACCATACTTTGAATCAACTTCAACATCTGATAAGAAATTAGCATTCCTCATACTTTGTTTGGTTCCTTAAACTGACACAGTATAAACCTCCATCTAGAATAGAAAGGAATGTTGTTATTTAACCAATAACCAACAACATGGTGTGGTATATTGAAGATTTACCCACAGTTGGTGTGGTTTAATCACGAGGGTGAAGCTCGAGTGATTAAACAAAGGCAACCGTGGGTAAATCTTCAATATACCACAACCACGAAGTCGGTTATTGCCATTATACAATGACATTATTTAAGAAAAAAATTACTTACTTTTCTTAACGTCTTTGTATAACAGCAGATTACTGTTCTTCCACCGGCTGTGATATATTGCTTCTTCATTTTGATGCATTGTGCATGCTTATGGGACATGTGTTCCCACACATACCCAGTGCATCAATGCTCTGAAACGGAAGCAATGGAGAAAAGAAAGTCTCCATTGCTCCATTTTATCTTTCTTTTTTTTTAATTGTTAAAAAAAAAGGTTTTGGGGCACTTTATACCAACGGAAAAAAGTTCGGGTGACCGGACCTATTTCCATTGGTATATTGTGGGATTTACAATAGACACACTGGTAGGGCTGGTCCAATCAGTGTGCACCTTTTTGAATATTTATAGGGAGTCATTGTATAATTTCCATTCTACAATGACTGGCCATTAACATTCAAAATGAGCATGCTGATTGGACAGCTCAACCAGCAAGTGTATCCATTTTAAACGGAGTATATACCAATGGAAAAAAGTCTGGTAGCCCTGACTTTCTTCTATTAATATATGCTAAAGAAACTGTACTCTTTTTATTTAAAAAAATAAATAAACGTTCAAACACCAGAGATGTGAAAAGAACAAGACAGTATAATCAGCGGCATTATGCAAAACTAGAGAAACGTACATGATTATCCTTATATTTTCTCTTTTCTGTCTCACCTGTATGTTGAAAGTCTGCCGATTTCATTTTTTTAAGCAAAAAAAAAAAAAAAACAACAGAGATCTTCCTTTCCCTATTGTTTCCTTTACACAGCACTGATGTACTGCATTAGAGTGGGAATGTAAGTCCCATACGCATGTGCAGTACATGAAGAAAGCCCCAGGATAACAGGGGAAAAACTTGGAAGAGAAGAATGTTGCCATTATACAAGGACATTATTAAAAAAAAGTAAGTAACTTTTTTCTTAAATGATGTCATTGTATAATAGCAATAACTCATCGCTGGGTGTGAGTAATGCTGGATTTACCCATGGTAGACTTTGTTTGGTCACAACCATTCACTGCACTGAGCACTCAACTATTTTGTATGACTAGCATTTCTCATCTCTTCATAATCCCAGTCTTTCATTACACTAATTACTTTGACACATGAAGCCATTAAGCAGTCAGTCAATGATTCAAAACAGAAAAAACAAAAAATACCAACAACAACTTTTCTACCACTCATCAAAAATCCTTCCTGACAAAGGCTTAGCAATCAACCCTAAAGCCCACATGAAAAAACACACCGACACCTTCCAATGTATCATCATTTCATCACTTTACAATATGTGCACTAGATTATAAGTGAAGAGTGACCATTCATCAGGTGATTGCAAAAAAATAGCTTGTCGATGACCATTCTCTGTCATGTTAAGGTAGATGCCCTGTTGCTGGCATGGTGGATCATGTCAGTGACCCTATGACACACTTGATAGAATGTTCTATTATTATCACTGACAACCTGATCACTAAAGGTCACATCAGTCTTTTCATTTAGGATATTCTGCCAGCTGTATTCATGAATGGCCTGCAGCAAGATGTTGGTCTTTTCTTGCAAGAACTTCTACGTTATTTATATCTTAAAAGTGACAATGCACATATGGTAAATAATGGAGCACTTTTATCTGCCATATGACAGTCTCCCACACTGTATTCAAAATTGAATACAGACAAAGCCTAACCTGACCTACCTAGATGCAAGTTTGAACTTTGTGACAGGTGTGTCTATATACGATCACATTGTCCAGTATGTGCAAATGATACATGATGTGGCAGTTTGTGTGGATGCCATTGAATCCATACAGGTAGTCTGTGTAGCATGCCTCACACCATCCAACATTTGGCCTTCCCCTCACATGTGTAGGGCTACATTTTTCTGGACCTTTACTATATCTCTCCTCCTTGGTGGTATGTGTTACCTATGTACCTTTCTGCATCTTACCTTCTCACTCAAAAAAAAAAAAAAAAAATCACACTAACTATGGATATGGAAACAGAATGACCATTTTCCCATCTTGCGTGTATCCTGGTCTTTGTGGGTAATCAGTACCCAACAAGATGGTGAGGACTAGTACAAGCCATCCATTATTATGTCACTTTCAACCGATGTGGTGTCTCTACAGTATCATGATGCACAGTAATATTAGTAACAGAACTCCTCCTCCCAGCCAACTATAGCATGTTGACCATGCAGTAGTACTCAGTCTATATACTTACCTTTGGAGACCACCTAAAACAGACACACACATTTAGTAAGACAATTCCTCCATGCATGTAGCCTGTGTTTCCTCCATCAAAGATAAGTCATTCTGTAATCAGTAAATACTGTGGAACTTGACTGCCTAGATCAACAGCAAACTCATGACCCTTCCTCCTCTTAACAGTCAGGTGATGGGAAATCCCTACAACAAAACTAAATTAAATTGTCATCAATGTTATCCACAATTGCTTTGCACCTACCATCTTCCCCTTGACACTTACCACAGTAGCTGTAGTTCTGTACAATCTGCAGAGCTGTACTCAGCAGTCTCTTGTTCATTTTGTTTGCCTTCAGTAAATATATGTAGCAAATTGTGCAGTACAGTGGTTGAGATTGTATGTATCATGCAAGTAAATTAATTTATGCATGTATGTGTTTAATTAACAGGGTAGAACACTGATCTCCATGGATGTTTTTTTTTTAAGTTTCAGCCTGGGAACACTGTCTTGGTAAGTGACTTGTTCAGAGTCACACAGTTAGGCAAATGCAGTCAAAGGGAATCAAACCCTTAACCCCCGAAAGCATTTTGCTAACAGACCATAGCCATGACTGTTTGTACCATCTGGCAGATTAATTTTGAGGCTTGTATGGTAATGATCCATTTAAGGTTAAAAATCTCTGAGTCATGTGCTTTACTCTATGCATACTAGACCAAGACTCAGCAGTGATACTTGTACCTTAGCATGCACAAGCTTGAATGACTGGATGGGCCACTGACCACTGTGGGGATGTGTATGTGTTAAGGGATGTTGTGGCCACTAGAGATGCTGTAGTATAAGGTCATAATGTCTTTTTTACCCCAGATACCACACTGGTATGCCATGCATTTATGTGGCACTGTGCACTTTTGAACAGTCATGTTACTCAGTGATGTCCATCACATGATGCCTGCAATTTACATCAGTGAGAATCTGTTACCATTTTCCTTGAGATTCTGTCTTTTGGAGTGGCCATTTCTTTCAAGTTATTGCAGGAAAGAGTGTAAAATATTTCTTCAATTCCTGTTCTAGGACTAGATAGAGCCTGGCACCGCCTCATCAACATGGTGAGTGAGGCCATTGGCCTCAATCACACTTCTGAGTAGTGCAGGCATCACATCAGCAACCTGTCAAGGTGCCACTTTGACTTACTTCAGTGTAAGAAAAGGTTAGGGAAAGTTTTTCGGTGTTCTGTAGTAAGTTCTCATGCTAGGTTGATTGTGCAGTAATTTAGTCTTACTTGGTCACTCAAGTGCAGGACTTATAACTCGTGATCACTTTCCTTTTCTTTGTGTTTTATTTATCTTTTCTTCTGCTGCCGGAGAAATCAAGGATAACAGTTTAAGGTTTTAGAGGTGCATGGCAAGGCTCTGAAAATGCAGGGGCACATATGTATGGGTAATAATATAGAATGTCAAAGACTCTGATACACCACAGAAATCTGCATTTCAATCTGGAGTTGGAAAACATAATGCACATTTCACTAACTAAAAGAATGTGCTCTGTTATAGTGTAGCCAGTGATGGAAGGAAGCTCCTTCTACCACTATTACATGCCTGTTGATACACCTGCATTGTACATTCAGGCTGCCATGCTCTCACAGCCACTTGACCTTTGTAAAGGGTCAGTGCTGTCAGTGGACTGACCCTGGCCTGCCTGTGATTGTTTCCATAGCACGCTTTGTATCATAGTCTGCTTCTTACCTGTGAGCCTGCCCACACTACATTTCTATTTCTATTTCCATAGCTCTGCCTTTCATACGAGGTGTACTGTTCTTCCTACCTGACATACTACAAATACTGTTCTTTTTATACCCATTGGCTTTGTCAAATATGCCTGGCATATCCTGGTCATGCTGCTTAAGTGCCTATTGTGTTATGCACTCGTATCTGTAATATGTCATATTATGTGACTGACAGCCACTGGGTATGGCCCTACTTATGCCACTGTTTTGAAGTCTTAGCTATGTCCCCATTGTTTAGTCTACATATTTTCTTTTAGACCTCCTTATAGCAGGTCAAATGTGTCACTACCTTGCCTACAACTGGGACATACAGCACTGGCTGGATGCATTTAGGTCGGACTTCCTTGGACAATATGATCCCTCATTGTGCCAGGTGCATTGTTTACTTCACAGGCATGAGGACTTCTTAGGCATAATGTCTCAGTGCTCCTTGTTTCGTACTCCTTGCAACAGTAACCTTTGATATGGAAAATGTATTGTCTACATTGGCACTTTGTAACAACATTACTTTTTAATGCATAATCAGCAGAATAATAGGACTAGTAACAACAAAAGTGGTACTATACAAAGGGGTCCTTCTGGGACTATACAGAATGGGGCCAGTTTGAATTATAACACTTCTACGAAAAGGAACACGCAACAAGGGGGAGGCTCCCATCTATCCCAGATGGGGAAGGAAATTTTTGGAAAAAAGGCCTCAGGCTACAACCTAAGGCAGGGTCTACCTCGGGTTGTGTACAATTCGATGAACAACCAGTACACACAATGGAGGTAATGGAATCATCTTCGAATAATTGTGAAATTATTTTTAATACAGAAGGTGACTTTAAAATTTTCAATTTCTCTAGTCTCGAGGTAGATGTTGTTTTAGCTGATTTACTTGCAAAAGGACAGACTTTTGTACCATCTAGAAAAGTTGAAATATCTGAGACAGTTATAGACTTTAAATTGTTTACCCGAAAACTGAACCTAACATTTTTGTTTGGTAATGATAATTATGAAAATAAATAATTTCATATTGCTAGTACTTACTGCCCACCCCTACACCCTACACTAGCTACATTTGAACAGGTAATGGAGTTGGATTTGTACAATCTTATCAACCAACATAAGCATTTTAAGGGTAGCTCCCATAACATAACATCTGAGGAGAAAGAAGCCCTCAAATTCATATAACAGACAGATGTTAGAGTGATGTGACCTGACAAGGGTGGGGTAAGGATAAGGGTGGGTGATAATGGTCAAGCACGAATACCAACAAAAAATGGGGAAAGTTCTTGACAGTGAGGTGTACTCTGAAGTATCATGGAATGAATTAAATATTGCTTATATGAGAATATGTTCCTCAATGGAAGAAATGTTTATTGAGGACAGGTTAGATGTAGACTCTTTCAATTTTCTGAATATGCCAGCTTCTAAGATCCCTATTCTGTTCGTTATTCCGAAAATTCATAAGTCTGTTTGTGATCCACCCATGAGGCCATTAGTTGATGTGATAAACATCATCACTTATGCATGAACAAAGTACGTGGACCAGATTTTGAAAGCATATGTAGGGCAACAGGAACAAATTTGCAAAGACTCATTGTCCTTTCTGGCCAATATAAAAAACCTCCAGTTTAATGTCAACTTGAATTTTTTAACGATTGACGTTAAGGACCTGTACTCATCAATCCCTCATATGGAAGGCATTGAGTAGGCAAGCCTATTGATGCACAGTTTAGGGGCACCTGGGTCTGAAATAGGACTAGTGGAGGAATTGTTGGACATTATTTTGTCCAACAATTGTATCACCTTTGATAATAAGTACTATATACAAAAAATAGATGTGGCAATGGGCTCCCCGTGTGGAGCCAGTTTTGCCAACCTGGTGACGGCATACTGGGAAAGGGAGTTTCTAAGAAAGGTTCCTCACATTGCAAGGCAGATACATTTTTATACACAATTTCTGGATAACATATTTATGTTAATTGAAGGAGACGAAAATAATGCCATCCAGTTAGTGTCATATTTGAACAATACAAGTTTTTTTGAAGTTTACTTACACTTTCAATATGGACAGAATAGTTTACCTGGACACTGATCTAAAGAAGGATTTGAAATACAACTCCTATACAGCTAGAATATTCAGAAATGACACTTATTCTAATGCATTCTTGCATTTTAGCAGCTGTCACCCTCTGCTCCAGAAATGATCAGTGGTGAAGGGCAGCTTGTGAGGACAGCTAGTATGGTTTCAAATGAGGAAGGCTTTTTAATAGAGTGTAATAAACTTAGAGAAATGTTCTCTAAGAGAGAATACCCTGAACGACTGGTAAAGGGCCTAACTGTGGAAGTGGTAAACAAAAGACAGAGGGGGTTTTACCGACCCATTTTGGGGTGGAGGACATGCTCCAATCAATGTAATCAGAAAGGCATGGTAATGCAAGAGACCCAATAGGCCCATCTGACTTTATTATTTCATACTGCTTGGAAGTGTATTCTATAATGAGCATCATAAGTAAGAATTGGGACCTAATTCGGTCTGTTAGTGTTTTATCTGGTAAACTACAAAGGCCAACTAAAACAGTTTTTAGAAAAGGAATAAACCTATAGAACCTTTTGGAAGGAAATAAAGGAAAAGTAATCTTTGTTAATACTAAAGGAATGTGTAAATGCCAGATGTGCCCTTATTGTCCCTACATTGACACAGGTCAGAACTTTTCTATCCATGGGCAGGAGTTTGTTTGTATCTTTCGGCTTTTCTCAGTTAGGGGTCGCCACAGCGGCAGTCCGCTAATGATTGGCAATAGAGTTTTATGTGCTGGCTTGCCAGGCCTAACACACAACCTTCAATGAAGGAATGCCCATTCACACATGTCACCACACAGAAGACGCTCTAACTGAGAATCGAACGGGCAATGTCTAACTGTGAGGCGACAATGCTACCGCAGCACCACCACCGCAACTGTACTAAATGCAAATTCAACTGTAACTCCAAGGGTGCGGTTTACCTAGCTTCATGTAAATCTTGTCCTGCATTGTATATCAGTAAAACTGACAGGAAACTTAGGGAAAGGGTGTATGAACACCTTTATGGTATTTGGAAGTGTAAACTAGAAAATGCCTTAGCCAGGCATGTAGGTGAATACCCGAACCACTCATTTGTTTTTCGAGCAATAGATAGTGTTGCAGAAGACAGGAGAGGTGGGCCAATTGCTTTGCTCTTGGAAAAATTAGAATTGTCCTGGCAACTAAGAACCCATGCCTGTCATGCCCCTGGTTTGAATGAAATTTATTCAATAGCTTGTATATTGAAATTGAAGAGCCTTTCAAGATAATATATTCATGAAGTCACAAATGTAAACATGCATTCTAGAGGGTATATAGAAAATTTTGTAGAATTCCTTTCCCTCCCCTTCTTTTTTTCCCCTTTCCCCCCTGCCTTTTCCCTTGCCTTTCCTCAGCTCTGCTTATTCATTTATTATTCATCATTTCTGAATGCACATTATCAGGCAATTTAGGACTAGCGCTGTTTGTTTTATAAACTTCAGGAAATGTTCTTCTGACAGCTTTGTTAGATAAGATTTGTTAGATATTTAAATTTATTTAAATACTGCATGCTTCAAGCAAATAGTTGTAACAGTTTTGGTAGAGGTGATTTATGTATTAATGTCTTGATTTATTTATGTATCAAGCTATGTTATAAGTAACAGATTTAGTAGAAGTGAAACATTTTAAGTATGTATTCTTAACTATGCATTTTAAACAAGTATTTATTCTAAACATGAATTCATAACTTTTTAACTATGCTTTTCAACTATGTATTTTAAACAAGTATTTATTTTAAACATAAATATAAATTCATAACACTTGACAAACTTATAAAATTGATTTAATTATTGTACTGTGTAAGTACATGTATTTCAGCAAGAGCCAAGATATGTTTAATGTAAGCAACACACACAGCACATTATTTAGGAGCTTCATTTATTGAAATCTAAGTAACAGTGAAGCACTAACTTAATTGATGTATCATTTATCTATTACTAATCAAGCAGCATAGTTTACTTGTGTAATTAACTGAAGGGAAGTTGAGAGTGGAACAGGTTTTATACCACAGTGTGAAGTAACTGTATGTGGTCTGAAGACGTCCCGCTATAAGTGAGATGAAAAGCACTTAACAGAAATAAAGTGTAGTATGTTTTTACAACTGGATTGTGCTTTTTATTTTACAACAGTGGAACATTTTATAGCTGGAATACTTGGGTTTTCTTTGGATTACTTCTGGACTGTGCCTGGTTTGTGAAAGGAATACTTGGTCTTCCTTTGGATTACTTCTGGACTGTGCCTGGTTTGTGAAGGGGTCTGCCCGTTTTGGAGATTAACATTACTTTTATGCCAACTGATGTTACAAAGTATTGCTAATAATTTTCCTTAGTGCGTCTCTCTCTCTCTCTCTCTCTCTCTTTCTTTATCAGTGTCTCTGACTTATATTTTTGCCGTGTGTTGTTTTACTTCTCTTGTTTGTGTTATTATTTTATGTAGCATAAGTTACAGTTGTGGCTGTGGTCCATCAGCTTCATCCAGGCCTACCTCTCTCCAGGTTGATGTAGGCCATTGTGTGAAAGGTGCCCTAGAGGGTGCTATAGTGGTTTCTTTTTTTTTTTTAAAAACAACTTTATTAATTTTCAAATACAAGCAAACAGATACATGGAATGCTTTACATAAATTCAACCCTGAAAAGAGAATCCAAACAAAACACAACTGAAGTATTTACAAAGATGTCCACAGTTCAAAACTACATTAAACCTTAATGTACATAAGATGATTACATGAATAAACATACTTTGTTTAATAAAACTTTTAACTTATACCACCTTATATGAAAACGTATTTCTGATGGACCTTGTTTTAATGGACAATAATTCCAAATGACATACTTCAGTGATAATGTTTTTAAATTCTGAGAAAGAGGGAGAAGTATCAAATTTCCAATTTCTTGTTATAACGTTTCTAGCAACAGCTAAAATAGACCAAACCAGGGGATATTTCATTTTTTTACACAGATAGGTATTGGTGTATTAAATAGAACCAGAGATTTAGATAGGGTAAAATTATCTGAAAATAAAGCCTAAAGAAATTTGTTAATGTTGTCCCAATAATTTTTGAGGACTATGCAGTCAAAAAACATATGGGACCAGTCAGCCTTTGTTTCTATTTTACATGTCCAGCATAAACTATCTGTCTTGTTAATTTTGGCCATAGTGATCTCTAAAGGTCTGTCACCAGTGTAGGTGTGAATGTAGAGTAGTCTGCAGTGTAGGCTCTTCTAGGAATGTCACTAATAGAACATAATAGGTAATTCTGCAGAAACTGAAGGAGTTAGAGACAGCACTGGTGGACTAGTGGTTGATACCCACATTATCCACTTTGAGCACACCCTTGTCCCACTGGCAGAATTGAATTGCATTTCTCTTCTTATTTTACCACCAGTGGCTGGTCCCGGCAGGGATGACAGTCACGTAAGCCTCTGGCTAGATTTTGTACTGGGCAGCACGAGTGTCATCTGTCTTCCCACTTTATTTCACATCATGGTGTTCATCTTCCTCTTCCTTGACTTTGTCTTTCCTTCCCAGTTAGTTCCCCAGTCCTCTCCATGACCAATTTCCCTCCATCTGTGTGTCTGTGTCTTTCCTTTGTACTCTGCTGTTATGTGAGCACCTTTCCTTTTGTCTGTGTTTTGTGATCGTCTTTCTGTTCCTGCTACTATCCCCTTATTCTCTTTTCAGATCACACATTTGCCTTACTCCTTTCCTTTCCCACACCTCTTAAAAAATCTGACTGATAAAAAATACTCTTGCTCCCTTACCCTCATCCCACTCTTTCCTTCTTCTTGCCTTTCTGTATGTTCTGCTTTCTCCTCTCTTTTTGACTGCCCTCCACACAAATTTAATTATGTTTTGTAACAATAAATTGGTAGGGACTTTGCAGTAAAGCTCTAATTATGGCTTTCAGTTGTTGTTATAACAGTTCTTTGTCATGCATCTGACTGCACATTGTTATAAGCATACTGCATTCACCCTACTGGTCATTATGTCACATGACCATCTGGTGTAATGCTGTTCTTTACACAATCAGTATGCCCTTTTTTTCAATAAAGCATTCCGTTTATTAGTTGTTCTTTCTGTGGAGACTGGCTCCTATTGCATTGCTAATCAGCATCAGGCCTTGTTGCACATCATGGATCACGCTATTTTACAACTGTACTGCCACATAAGCAAAGTGTCTGAATAATCTTTGCCTTTGTGTCATTTTTTATTAGATGGTTCAGGAAATTTGAGTCATGCATTTCTGCAACTTCTGACTTTTTAAGATTTAAGTTTGAAGTATCCTTTCATTAAATTAATTTCCTTGATATAACCTTAAATAAAGCTCATACTGGTGATATAGACTCTATCATGTATAGAACACTATCCAAGAAAATACGTATCTGCAGAAAACCAGTTTACATCTACCACATATCTATCCAAACATTGTTAAAAATCAACTTTTCAAATAATCAGCTAAATACAAATGATACATTAATGAAACAGCAACTTGAAATTACTGTTAGAATTTATACAGAGAAGTTACAGTCAACAACTAGTTAAGACAATTAAACAAGACATTATAAACAAAAGATCCGCAGACTACATGCCCCTGCTAACCACTAACAGAGGTGCAAAATCATTCACTAGTCATAATCATATCAAACTAAGATATACCCTTATGTATGATAGAAGTACACCAGCCATAAAGAACATTATTAAAAAATAGTGGTTTATTTTAACTGAGATTCCTGAACTAAGGAATATTATATCTGATTCACCAAATGTTAGTTATAGAACAGCTAGTAACTTAAAGAACATTATTTATTATAAAGAGCCACCAAAATACACCTTATGTTTACATTAGTAAGCAAGGAACACACAAATGTAATGAATGTACTTACTGTGAATATAATAATGCTGACAAGTTTGTTAGACATCCAGTCAAAGATATTGCTTTTGAACTAAGCATTTGGCAACTGTAACATACATCACTTAATATACATAGCAAACTGCACCAAGTGCAAAGCATATTACACAGGCAAGGCAAATAGAAAACTAAAAGAGAGAGAATAGGTTATCACATGCCAGACATCAGGAGAAGTGATCAAACAAATGCCTTATACAAACATGTCTAACTCATACCATTAAATTTGCTATTTTGCAAGTTATATGTGTACTGATCAGAGGGGTAACTTAAAATTGCATACAGAGAGGATAGAACTGCAATGGATTTTTAGATTTAAAGCACACATCCCCCCCTGGCTTGAACAACATGGTTACCATCAAGCCCCATTTGAGGTTTTTACATATTCAAATACATTGAACTTCTTGTATTTGTTTCCATATTATATGTTTTAAAAATCAAAACGTCATAAGTAGTATCACTTATTATGTTTGATTTTTTTTATTTCTAACTGTTCATTGTTACTTACAAATATTTCTTACACAATTTTATGCACTTTTTATATTTTAATCTTACCATGTGACTTCAGTTTTAACGTGTGATTTTGATCATGTGACTACATCTTGATTATATAAGTTAAACACAATGAGTTGTTTTTTGCCTGAAGAAGCCTTCTTCTTCTTTCAGCTTTCCCTGGTTAGGGGTCACCGCAGCGGATCACCTGTCCACTCATGACTGGCAGTGGAGTTTTATGGTGTTGAGTTGCCAGCTCAGCACCCAGCCTTCCACAGAAGGCACATACACACATCTAGGGCCAATTTAGAGTGTCCAATCCACCTACAGCATGTCTTTGGGATGAGGGAGGAAACTAGAGGAAATCCACGCGGCCACAGGGAGGATATGCAGACTCCACACTGAAGGCACCCCAGCCAAGGATTGAACCGGAGAACCTCTTGTTGTGATGCAGCAATGCTAATGGCTGCACCACCGCAGCTGCCCTTGCCTGAAGAAGCCTATCTGGGTGAAAGTGTTCTTTACTCTTGCAAAGCAACTTTTAAATATGTTGTGGATTTTAAACTTTTGGAATAAATATCTCTTACTTTTTACAAAAGTAACTTTTCAAGCAAGTTGTGGACTTTATACTTTTTGAGCAAACAACTGTTGTTTTATGCCTGTTCATGGTTCCAGTTACTTTTTTGTTTTGCCACTATTTTACAACTGCACTGCCACATAAGCAAAGTGTCTAAATAATTTTGGCCTTTGTTTATTTTTTTTCTTGGATGGTTTTGTTTTGTTCGTCTCTTTTACAGGATTCTTCAAGCTTGCTCTAGATTTTCATTATTTTTATTTTTGTCATGCTTTGATGGTGCGTATTTTTCATTTCATTTCTTTTGGTCTTGTTTTCTTTTCCTAATTTTATGTCATTTTGTGTTTGTTTAGAGGTTTGCTATGTTTTTGAGTTCTTTCTTATTATTTGTGTTTGTTTTATATTTCTCCACTCCTTCCTTTCTTTCTTTTTTTATTGATTTTTCATGTTTATTTATAGTTTACATTTGGGCTGCAAGATTTTATAAATGTAAGAGGTCAACTATTATTATCTAGAGGTACTTGTCTTACCTACCACAAATGCTACAGAAGTCCCATTTCGTAATTTTGTGGACATTTGCTGCAGGTATTTAAATAAACTAATTATAAGTCTTCACTTTCAAAGCTGCTGAAAGTTTTGAGGATTCGTCACATATATTAATTCAAATAAAAAAGAAAGGAAATTGGTATTGATCTACTGCGGACTAGTATGCATTTATTTAGCTACCCAGTGGTGTAAACCTTGGCTTGAAATGATTGTCACTGATGAAGTAGCACCTCGACTCCATATGCAAAATGGGAAGAGAGGTTGAGGATGGCTGGATGGATTTTTAAAATACAACATTGTTAGTATGTTTTATTCCACATTGTCAATTTATTTCTACTTTAGACCATTCTGTGTTACTATCCGTAATTAATTACCTTCTGACTCAGCATATTTAGCTGAAATTGTATGCAACATGTCATTTAAAAGTTCCACCAAGTACTTGCTCGACACAGCACAGTAAATCAGAAGCCACGAACTGCTGCAGTAAAAAATCCTTTTATTTAAAAACCATCCAACAATGTAAACAGATAAAAGTTGTTAAGCGCTTTCATCTAGTGCTCCTAGATTTCATCAGAACATTAAATTGATGTATCCTAGCTATTAAATAGTTAGTTTACCCGCCAAAAATACTAATGAAATGGCTTAATTGATTGTTCCAATATATTGTGCTTTTAAAGCTCTAAATACAATTAAAAACCATATTATTGCTGTACTATGTGAAAACCATAAAGATAACTATGTACATTTTGTATACTATCTTAAATACATAAACAATAAATTATGCAGTAATCATCATGTTTTTTGTGCTCTTATACAAGATGAATAATAAAAGACTAAGAACCATAGATAAATATGTATTACATATATATGCATCCATTGTCATTATATAATTATATCTAACCTTTTTAGTGTAGTTGTCATTATGTTCTTAACAGTGGCTTAGTGGGTATGACCTCATTTAACCCGGGCAGTGTAGCAGCCCCTAGCCGCAATTGCCACTTAATTTCTTTTTCGCCCACTATAGCCTTTATATTGCCTCCTCTGGGATTGGGGCTAACCACCTCCAGTATCCCAAACTTAAAGTTATTACACAGTTCATTGTTTATTATATGCCTAGATAATGCATTATTAACATCTTTCCTTTTTATGCAATATAAGTGGTCATATATTCTGTTTTTCAAGTATCTGTCAGTCATGCCAACATAATAATTCTCACATGTGTCGCAAATAGCCAGATATATCACGTGCCTACTGAGACAATTCCCATTCTTAAAATAAATCTTGGTTCTATTTTTATCCTTTAAAGTTATTGATTTACCTTCAAAAATATATTTACAGTAATTACAGCATCCACACCTCGTAGTGCCCCTATTGGTGTGTGGACCAGCTTTGCTGGAATTCTGTTTTATTTGGATGAGTCTCTGGAGGCTGTTGCCTGCCTTATATACAAAATTCGGTGCGGTGGGTACTTTGTCCTTCACCGCTGCATCATTTCTTAATATGTGCCAATGCTTAGATATTATCTGTTTAATCTTATGAGTTTCATCCCCATATTTCACAATGCATGATCTATTATAACCTAAACCATCATTTATATCATTTGTCCTTTTGTTAGGTATTCCTTTGCCTATCAACGGGTAATATTTATTACCCCATTCCTGTATGATATACTGAGCTAAATCTTTTAACATCTTTTCTGGATATCCCTTTTCACTAAACAGGGTCACCATAAAGCTTATCTCCTTCAACATATTGCTCTTGACTGATGTCATCCTTGCAGCCCTAATCATTTGCCCTTTCACTATATTGTATTTTACTTTGTATGAGTGGGCACTGGAGAAATGCAAGTAGCTATTACTGTACGTTTCCTTACGATGTATCATAGATTGAAATGCCTTTCCGTCCGTGTAAACATATACATCTAAATAATTAATCCCTTGCCTACACCATTGATAGGTGAATTTAAGATAAGCGGTGGTATTATTGATATAGTTTACAAAATTTTCCAATTCATCAATACTTCCTTTCCAAAGCAAAAATATATCGTCCAGGTATCTTACGTACTTTGATATCTTCTGCATCCACTCTGTTTTGTGAATGTATGTTATTTCCCAATCCAAAAGGACCATATTAGCATACATAGGGGCGCATGCTGCCCCCATTGCCACACCTGTAACCTGTTTATAATATTCACCTTCGAAAAATATATAGTTATAATCCAATACAATTTCCATAAATGATGTAAGTGTTATGATCTCATCATTTTGTAACCCACTGAAGTTTTTCATACTTTGGATGAAACTTTCTATCCCTTCATATCTAGGAATACATGAGAACAATTCCTTGACATCGATGGTTACAAAAATAATGTCAGATGACCACAAGTCCTGTGTGAATATCCCCAAAAATTCCCAGGAGTCCTTTATGATATGTGGTATATTTTTATACATATGCTTAAGTCTGGTGTCCACCACTTTTCCATATGGGAAAGTCTTACTTGCACTTCCTGAGATTATGGGTCTAAAGGGGAGACTCATCCAAATAAAACAGAATTCCAGCAAAGCTGGTCCACACACCAATAGGGGCACTACGAGGTGTGGATGCTGTAATTACTGTAAATATATTTTTGAAGGTAAATCAATAACTTTAAAGGATAAAAATAGAACCAAGATTTATTTTAAGAATGGGAATTGTCTCAGTAGGCACGTGATATATCTGGCTATTTGCGACACATGTGAGAATTATTATGTTGGCATGACTGACAGATACTTGAAAAACAGAATATATGACCACTTATATTGCATAAAAAGGAAAGATGTTAATAATGCATTATCTAGGCATATAATAAACAATGAACTGTGTAATAACTTTAAGTTTGGGATAGTGGAGGTGGTTAGCCCCAATCCCAGAGGAGGCAATATAAAGGCTATAGTGGGCGAAAAAGAAATTAAGTGGCAATTGGCTGCTACATTGCCCGGGTTAAATGAGGTCATACCCACTAAGCCACTGTTAAGAACATAATGACAACTACACTAAAAAGGTTAGATATAATTATATAATGACAATGGATGCATATATATGTAATACATATTTATCTATGGTTCTTAGTCTTTTATTATTCATCTTGTATAAGAGCACAAAAAACATGATGATTACTGCATAATTTATTGTTTATGTATTTAAGTTAGTATACAAAATGTACATAGTTATCTTTATGGTTTTCACATAGTACAGCAATAATATGGTTTTTAATTGTATTTAGAGCTTTAAAAGCACAATATATTGGAACAATCAATTAAGCCATTTCATTAGTATTTTTGGCGGGTAAACTAACTATTTAATAGCTAGGATACATCAATTTAATGTTCTGATGAAATCTAGGAGCACTAGATGAAAGCGCTTAACAACTTTTATCTGTTTACATTGTTGGATGGTTTTTAAATAAAAGGATTTTTTACTGCAGCAGTTCGTGGCTTCTGATTTACTGTGCTGTGTCGAGCAAGTACTTGGTGGAACTAGTAGAACTCAGGAGCTTTTTCTATTGTTTGTGATGTCATTTAAAAGGACTGCACATAAGCCAAATTTAACCATTACCCTGACAGCAGAAAGTGTTTTACAGTTTTGAGGTAAAGCAAAACAAATCAGTTATTCATAAGGCACATGGGATTGCTGCAATAAAACTTCATAAAATGTGTGTGTCCAAAAAGCATGGGCCTCTTTAAGTGTTAGTTCTGCTTTAATGTATTTCTGCTGTTTTAGAAGTTAGTAGAAAATGACACTTGAGAAGTACTGCAGCTTCAAAGGAAGTAGTTATTTTTATTTTGATAGCAAATCTTCTAAAGTACATAATTGATTATAAGTATTTTACAGCTCAGGTACCTGCCACTGATTCTTTACAAATGCCATCTTCTGGTTCACCAAACATGGGGCAGTTTTGTTAAAGAAGGTTAACAAAAAATTAGAATTATTGCTTTTCCTGTTAAGGAGAAAAATAATTATGTAACAGTATGTTACAGTCTCCATAGTAATAGAAAATATTGTGAATTTCTTGTCTTGGGCTGGATGCACAGGTGCCTGTACTTGTCATAATAGCCAGAAGGGCAGATCTCAACAAGCAAGAATCATAGGATCATAGGAGGTTACTAAGCTAATGGCCCTGAGGTTCTTACAAGCCTAGCCAAGTTTATCTTCCCTCTCTTAATGGTGCTATTAGTAGACCTGACTCAACACCTGCTGCCCCTGCAGAGAAGGGATGCAGGTGAAACCCCAGGGGTAAATTTGTGATTCTTCATCCAGTTATCCAGATTATACTTTAAAAAAGTCAGTGAAGATCTCTGTTTTGTTATCATTGGATGCTTATTTCAGAGTAGGGGGAGCCTCTGGGAGATGAACCTGTCTCTTCAGTAGGTCCTATTAATGTTACTTCTCATGTTGCAGAGTACCATTTGTCTTACTAATGTGTAGCATTTCTATCAGGGTAGGATCTGCGGTTGCCCTATAGGCTAGGCAGAGATCACCCCTGAGTAGTCTGCATGACACAGAGTATAGTGACAGAGATTTTAATCTGTCAGCATAGGACAGGTGTTGGACACCTTGAAGTTTATTTGTAAGGTACCGCTGAGGTCTCTCAATTTGTTGGAGGTGCATGGCAAGGTACATACCAAAGGATGCATTGTACTCTATAGTTGGTCTAATAAGGGAGGAGTACAGGGGAGATATAACCTCTGTTTTTCTGAAGCAATGCCCTCACTGATGAGATGTCAAAGTAGAAGGCTTTCCTTAGCACTGTGGAAACATGTTAGTCAATGAAGAGATTGCTGTCAACCTCCATGCCCAGATCCCTTACCATTGACTGGGTACTTAAGGTGCTGTTGTTAATGTGGTACTTGCTGGGACATCTCCATTGCTGAAGGAATGATGATTCACCTTTTAGAGTTTAACTTGAGCCCGTAACTTTGGCCCCAATTGTTGGGTTGAATAAGACCTTCCTGGAGGGTGTCAGCATCACTAGGGGATTCAATGATTGCACCCAGTTTGCAATCATCTGCAAACATGGTTAGCCACATGCCCTTTTATTTGGCCTGTACTTCTGAAAAGTAAATTCCACACAATAGGTGCCCCAGTACCAAGCCCTGTGGTACTCCACTGGTTACTGGTCTGATGGTGGATGAAGAGTCTCCTATTTTAATGTGTTTGTTCTACTGGTGAGCCATTTTGCAACCCAACTGACTATATACTGGTTTACATACAGTTGGGTATGTATAACAATGCAACCTGAGTGGGGAATGGTGTCAAAGGCCTTCACTAGGTCTAAATAGGCTGTAAGAGCAGTTTTGCCTTCATTCAGGGTTTTGGTGACTGTCTTAAAGAAGTCTACCAAGTTTAGGAGGCACAAACTCCCTTTGATGAAACCAAAATGGGATGAGTCTAGTTTTTTGAGTTCTCTTTCCCTGTTGATAAGGTTCATGGTTATTCTCTTCTTGGCCTTGCATATGAGGCTGGTCAGATTTATGAGTCTGTAATTCCCAAGGTCAGCAGAGGCATCCCCTTTGTGGAGGGGAATGACTGTGGCAGTTTTCTAGTATGCAGGAACATATCCAGTGCTTAGACTGTGGTTAAAGAGGCTACTCAGAGGTACAGCTAACTCTTGCTTTAAGCAATTTAGGATGCAACCAGGGATGTTGTCTGGTCCCATAGAGGCTGTGTTTTCAGATTTGGAAAGGACATTAAGGACCTGTTCCTTAGAGATTTCTGGGGGAGGATATATAGGAGGGATGTCATATGGTATATTGGGTGGAGACAGGGGGAGAAGTTCTCACTGAACCTATCTGCCAGCAGGTTTGCAATATCACTAAGTTCAGTATATGTTGTGCCATTTACAAGTTCTGTGCAACTTTGGGATTTTCCTTTGAGGTTGCAGATGTAGTCAAAGAATGCCTTATGGTTACCCTTGTCTAGGGTGGCCAATTTATATTCATAGTCAGCTTTGGGTTTTTTCACTACGTGTCTTATTTACTTATTCAGGCCAAGGAGGGAGCCCTTTGAATTTGGGAACTGTATCCTACTGCTTTTAGAAGCAGTTTCTTTCTCCTGTTATATAACCTGCTTATGACGGATGTCAACCAAGCCAGTTTGCTCTTGCATTTGGAACTTGTTTATGCAAGACTTTGGTATAAACCTCGGCATAGATATTCTTGCCATCAGTAGAGGTAGGGGATATGAAGTTAGTAATATTGTCTCGTTAGAGATTATAGTTTGGTTTGGAGAAATCTTTTAGTCTAGTTCCTGCTGGGAGAGGGCCAGATACTATTGTTACTTCTAGTATGACTGACCTGTGGTTATAGCTCACTAGAGATGGGGTGGGGCAATGATCACTCATGTTTGTAAGTGCTAGATCCAGGATGTTTGAAACCCTAGTGGGGAGGGGGGGTACACTAACTGATCCTGGGTATTATAGTTTACAAAGTTCAAGAATCTCTGGGTGAGTGCATTGGCACAGGTGTAGTTAGACCAAATTATTGATGTGCAGTTGAATTCCCCCAAAATCAGGATGTTTCATGGTGTAGTAGGGGACTCCAGGAGGTTGAGGTAGGCATTGTTTGTGTCCTGGTTCATGGAGGGGTCCTATAACTGAGGATAATTTGGAGAGGAGTTTTAACTACAGAGATTTGTACTTGGACTAATTTGAGGGACTTACTTAGTCTTGCCAATCTGGAGGAGTATTTGTCTTAAATAAAAATTGATACTCCTCCTCCTTTGGATTTCCCATTCTCATTTTATGGTCTGAGGGAGTGGAAGGCATTGTAACCCGGTATGGCTGGGGTACTTTCCGCAGCCTTGACTCAGGTTTCTGTGACAGCAGAGATGTCAGCATCCTTCAAGGTGAGGGCAGCTTCCTATTGCAGTTTTAGTTGTAGACTCCTAGTGTTTAGGAACATGACCCTGATGTTGGTTTTTAAGGAATAATTTATGTTGGATATTTTGTACATGTGACATTACCTAAAAAAGGCACTAGGGGTGAGGCAAGAGCCTTTACCAGAAGCCAAAATCCTGGGGTTGACAGGTGAAGACCTTCTCTGGCAAAGCATCAAGATCTATCAACCATATCATCCCAGGCTGACAGGAACTGGATCCCCTTAGAATGATAGAAACAAAGCCAATTGTTGAAGTCAATCATCTTTTGCTTGTATTGCAGCATCATCCTGGGTGAGGGCAGTATGATGCTTAAGGCCAGGGACATACCTGCCTATGAGTCATAATCAGAGAGCTCTGTCATGTCTCTCTTCATATAGTCCAGAGAGGTAGGTCTCAAGTCATTTACACCAACATGTACTATGACAGAGTCATCAGTCAAAAAACAAACACTGATACAACCGTAAAACGATATAATGGCAGTTCAATATAAAAAAAACCTCCAAAAACATGCAAAACTTTTAGGTATCAAATACCCTTCTTCAGTGCTAATAACCTCAAATTAAAACAATACTCCTTTTAAGCCATATAGATTAATTACACAGCCAATAAGAACACAGCTAATAAAACTAATTCACAATTTAAAGCCACATTATATAAAACATACATATATCATAGTATATAAAAAAGACACTTAGAAAAACAATAATATTTTTTGAAACAAGTATGAAAAAATTTCCTAGTAAAATAATACATAAAAAATGAAAAATCATTCATTTTAGAAACATTTTTTTTCTTCTCACAACTTGGCTTGTTTTGCCTTCAATACAGGTTTAATAGAGACTGCTTGATTTATGCCTGGTGAGTGGTCAGCTTGCAGGCGTAATATCGAGTTGAGTTCCTTATTTTCTAGTCTAGTATTCATATCACCCCTCCTCATTGATTTTACCAGATAATCAATAACCCTAAACTTAAAATTATGCATTGTATTCTCTGATATATGTTTGGCAAGGGAATTACTCATAATACTCCACCTAATGTCAGAATTATGTTCAATAATCCTGTCCTTTAGGCATTGTATTGACTTGCCCACATAAAACTTGTACATTTCATGCATATAGCTAAATATACAATATTATAACTATTGCAGGTCGCATAGCATCTAAAGGTAAAAGTATCACCTGTTGTAGGATGTATAGAAGTGTTATTCTTTTCTATATAAACACAGCAACAACAGTTAAAACACATATGTGTGCCCTGCTTTATAGCCTTGTTGTTGCTGTGTTTATGTAGAAAAAAATAACACTTTTATACATCCTAGAAGTGCTACTTTTATCTTTAGATGATATGCTACCTGCAATAGTTATAATATTGTATATTTAGCTACATGCACGAAATGTACAAGTTTTTATGTGGGCAAGTCAATATGACACTTAAAGGACAGGATTATTGAACATAATTCTGACATTAGGTGGGGTATTTTGAGAGTAGGTAAAATGTATATGTGATTATGGTGGTGAGTGTTGGAAAAGGTTAGCATGGGGGAGTTTAGATGATTGTGGTTAGTGATAGTAGAGTGGTAAGAAGTTAGATGGTAGCCTAGGGAGAGGAGAACTGCTAAGAAAATAGAAGATGCAAGCATGGTGAGAGTTGAAGTGGGTGGTGGTAGTATATGTAAGTAATCCAGTTTGGGAGTTATTATAGGGAGAAAGGATAGTGTGATGTGGCAGAGCATCACAGAACAAATTAATGAGCAGGTGGTGAAAGGAAAGAGGGAGGGGTGGTTGGAGGATGATGCAATAGGTTGGTTGGGTGGTGTTAGGGAAGTCAGGTGACTGTGGTTATGAATACATTTGGGTATAGATGAGTTGGGTGGGATAAGGGGGCAGGGTGGGGAGCAAATTGATTCAAGCGATAGTGAAGGCGAATGGAGTGGGCTGAATCAACTCCACAAGGTAAGGAACTCAGCAAAGAACTGAAACAGTGAACTAGAGTAGGTAAGGTACTAGTTAAAGTGAGGTTATATTTAACTGTGACTAGAAACACCACTGCGACTTTTCTGGGCAGTAGCTAACAGTAAATCAGGAGGAAAGTCAGGACTGACTGTTAATTAAAGGATATTTTTAATTTTAAGTTAGTTGCAAAGAAAAAGGGGGGAGTCTATGGCAGGCTTTAATGTCCATGCACACTACTCACTCAGAACAACAAGTAAGATACTTTAATGAAAAAAACACCTACATGTTTTAATAACTAGTGCAACTCTGTAGTGGAAGATGGTGGTGCAGGTAATAGATGGCCGCAGCTTCAGATCATAGAGTACAGTCCCGAGGTAGACACAATGCAACAGAGTTATATTTTCAGCAAAAAAATGCAGCAGGTATATTTAACCAAGGTTTTAATAACTAGTGCAGCTCTGTAGTGGAAGATGGTTGGGCAGGTAGTAGACCACCGCAGGTTCTGATCACAGAGTACAGTCCCAAGGGATAGGCAAAGCAGCAGAGTTATATTTTCAGTAAAAAATGCAGCAGATATATTTAAACAAGGTTTTAATAACTAGTGCAGCTCTGCAGTGGAAGATGGTAGGGCAGGTAGTAGCCCGCTACAGCTTCAGATCACAGAGTACTGTCCTGAGGGAGAGGCAAAGCAGCAGAGTTATATTTTCAGTAAAAAATGAAGCAGGTATATTTAAACAAGGTTTTCATAACTAATGCAGCTTTGTAGTGGAAGATGGTGGGGCAGATAGTAGCCCACCACAGCTTCAGATTATGACTCCCTAACCCAGCTTCAGAAGCAATTGGATGGGAATACTAAACATTGAGCACTCTCTTTACAGGGTCTTAGGCAACTGTACCACACTGATCAGGTTCAAATCACCAAATTGTAATGGCACATCTAGGGTTCAAAGGCTGCCTAATGGATCTGAAATTCAGGATTGCATACTGGGATAAATCAATTTTATGATAGTTGGGTAGGTATCATCCTATGATGCATCAAACTGTAAAATTAGTGTGAAAAAATGTAAATAACACTAACATAGAGTATTGTATTAAAGAGTGCAAACAGTATTGTTTCTTAAAGATAGACAATCTCATTTTTGTATTACCTAGAGAAGCTTCCCATAAGAATTTTTATTAAGAAGTAATTACACTGATTTTAAAAGAAGGATGGAGTTTGCTTTTGGAACAGTATAAATAGAGAATGTGCTGCAACAAAGCACAAGATATTCCAGAGTGACCTGCAGAAAACTTGACAAGTACCTGTAAGGAATTTAGAGAGGAAAGTTCCTTGGAGTCAGAACAGGATCATGGTTAAATGGGGCCCTAGGCAGGTTAATGGATAAGGGCCAAACCCAACATACACAGCCCCTTCCCCATCCTCTTGTAGCCATTCCGGTGCCCCATTACTTGGCTTTTTCTGCCTAATTAACATAAACACTGTTAAAACCTTTCAGTGTGCATACTGTTTTCTGCTTTACTTCTGCAATGAATACAGATATTTGGATTGAATTTAAAACTTTTATTTCAAATGTTAAAGGACAGACACTGATAGACAATTGCTAAACAATTGCTAAATGAAACAATACAGTTTCACAATGAAAACAGACTTAACAACAGTAAACTTGTCTGCCCTTAAAACTAATATTAACTGAAATTGCATTGAAACCCTCATTCAAAGAAAATTAATTTGGCAGTGGCTAACAAAGTTTACCTTTGGGTTACTTTCAAACCATAAGCCCCTTGCACACATTTTTAGGACAATGAACACATACATATGTTCTTTGATTCACCTTCCTGATTGTATTGGTTTATATTCCTTGTATATAATACAGCACCACTTGTTAGGGTGTGCTTTAAATTTGTAGTTTTGAATGTTTTTCCCATAAGCAATGAAACAAAATGTATGAACTAATACTGAGAAAACTACTGATTTCAGCACATTTCAACCATAAATGGCCACTTAAGCTTCTGTCATAATCCACCAACATCAGTAAATATGCAGAATCTTCATGGAATTAAGTCATCTGAATAATTCCATGTTAAAGAGATCTACAATGAAATGATTGCTGCTAACAAACAACCATGTATTTCAGTGTGGCATCTGCAAATTCAGTGCCTTCTGCCCTTAAAGAATACATTGCCTATGTAACATTAAAAAAACTGGTAAGCTGGTAATATTGCAATAGACAATGGATGGCAAACCGACAAGAGGCTCATGGTTTCTAGGTATCTCATCCTTGAAATGTACTTGAAACTCAATTCCTTGAAAATGCACTGACACTCAACATTTTAAGCAGCTTGGTAGTTGGTGTAGGGGATTCAGGTTCTTATCTCTTATAACTAAAGTACAGAGTTTGAGCCTGAGCAAATTAACTAACCTGTTATTCCAAGCAAAGTAACTAGCCTGCCTTCCCTAATTAGGTCATTTTACATACATACACACTCCTTACCTTTGTCAGAGAGTACTGTGGAAGGGTCAGGTTTAGGTCCAGCAGATACATTCCACATGTGGACAGGAACATCTTTTTGTATTTAAACTCCATGTATGTAATGTGGGAAGCAAGCAACATGTCTATGTGATGATGATGCATGCAAACATTTTGTCACATGCAGGAATGCCTGGAAGCAACAGATGTATGGGATGACACAGAGGGTATTCTTAAAAAAAACACACATATAATGTTTTAATTATAAAAGTAAATGTGACAGTCTCCTGCCCAGCAAGCCCCACCCCCTCCCAGCCTTAGGCCATAGACAACTGCCTAGATCTCATAGTGTTGGAACTGGCTACACTTGGATTGTACCAGAACCTGACACAACTATTTATGATTTTTTTCTAGGGACTATAAAAAACAGGGCAAAACAGGTACTTTATGTTTAGAAAGGGTCTGCATCAGACATTTATTTTCTTGTATTTAATAAAACCACATCATTTTTATACATTTTAAAATGTTTTTATACATTTTTATAAAATGGTAGGCTTTGCACATCTTTTTAGAAATATAGACAGACTAGGCAAGTGATGCGATCAGTCTGACCAACAGAAAATATTGTGTTAATTTGTGCTGACAAAAGTATTAAAGTGGATCGCATTACAGCTATTCAGTCAAAATGATATTCCTGGTCGTCTTTATTAAGACCAAATACAGTCCTACTAACTGAATAGGAACCTAAGAGGCATATGACCTGTTTGTAGTAAGACAACTAACTGAAACAAAATTTATCTCACCTCAAATATAAGCACTGTGGCATCATCATGAGTGAGTGGGAGGAAGATGGATCATATTTTGTCTGGGGCTTGTAACTGCTATTCTTTCTGGGCAATTAGCAATTAATTTACAGGTCAATATCCATGGTGTAATGAATATAATGAAATGAATCTATAAAAGGCCTCTCAAATGTTTCTATTTTGGAGGAATGCATCTATTTTTTGGCATGTTTTGGAGGTATGTTCCAATTTTCAGGCTTGATTTACTGATTCACATAATTTTCTGAATCCTCCTCATCATATGTGATTTTCAAAGCTGTCTTAAAAATCACTGTAAGATCAACGTACTAGTGGCACCAAAAATTTAAAGAGAAAGGCAGGCATTTTACATGTCCCTTTTTCAGAAGCAAAAATGAATTATCTTGTGTGGTAGAATTTTGCAATAGAGTTCATTGAAGTCAACTGATTTTACATTGTCTCTTTGATAATATGCTTATAGTTTTCTATCATTTTTGTTGTTCTGTTTTTAAATGTGTGCTTTTGAGTAGCTCCCCACATTCCTACAGGAAGTGTAAAGAGGTATGTGATATTTGGTATTCAAATTTTGTGCTATTTAGATGTCCAGATTTTTGGCTGGATGTGCCTACTATCCAATTGCCTTTATAAGTATTTTCAATGTATGAAATGTAAGAGGCATGATCTATAATGAAAAGGATCTGAAGAGACATTATTCCATTAAACCAAGCTCCACTGACTTAGGCGACCAGTCGGTACTCTATCTGCACCTCAGCCATCTGAGGCTTACAACTAAAGATAAGACCATTACTGCTTGCATTTCTGCACTTGCTAACTGTTATTACTGTTTTTGCTGATTATTTCTGAATTTTTATTGTCATTTTTTACTTTTTCAACCTCTGCATTTAACTTGTGTTCTGGGCATTTGTACTGTGTAGCATAGACTAGCCACAGATTCTGCTGTGTCTAGTTATGCTTGTATTTGACTTCAGCACTAATCCCCAGCAAACTTTTTCTGGAGAGAGCACTCTGCAACCTTGTGGCAGGAGGTGTGTGGCTAGAGAACCATCCATTGAAGCTCATTTGTCTAGGGCGCTATTCTGAGCTTTTGGTTGGCATTTTGCCCACCAGGAAATTTTTTTCATTTATTTTAAAAGCCCCACATTTCCCCGGGTTTGTGTGATGCCCACTGCCAAGCACAACCACACACTAACACGCAGTTTTGATTACTGTTGGTGGCTATAGGAGCATTAAGTTTTCCCTTTGCTGTGGTCTGTTCTCCAGGGGGACATTTTTTACAGCTGTGCTTTCCTATCAGTCTACAGATCAGGACAGCCTCTGAGCTACCCTCTCTAGTTCTTCTCATCTATACTGGTGGACTACCCTCTCACAGAATCTCCAACTGGTCATTACTGGCCAATCCCTGTTACAGACCAGGCCTGTTACTTAGCACTATGGAAGGACAATACCCCGCCATTTCTCCTGCTTATCTGGTTGAATTAGGCATCCTGAGGCAATGTAGCAATTGCTTAATGTACACTGACAACCCACTTCTATCATGATAATCCAACTCAACATGTGAGAGGTGCATCTATATAAAAAACATAGAATCAAAGCTTCCTTAGTCATCAGTCACAATACCTGACCCTAAGCAGGTTGTCAGCACTCACATCTCACCACCCTTACCTACAATGCAACCAATACATCAAGTAGCTAAAAGAGGTGGAGGCATTGCCCAACTTTACAGGTACAACCTTACTTTCCAAAGATATGTAAAGATATCCCCACTTTCAGCTATGCAGAAACCCTGTTTGCAATATAAAATTAAACCAGCAGAAACAACTCAACCTTATAGGTGTCTACTTACCACCAGGCAACAATATTGCCACTCTAAAGTCCATTTTACATTGGACTTCCACTACCCTCCCTCAGGGGACACTTATCTTGGGGGACTTCGACACTGATTGGGCCTCTATCACGGCACCCCCACCCATATAGACAAATCCACCAAAAGGAATCCATATCAGACTGGATCCTAACCAACTACCAATATGTATGCCAATATATCTGATACGTTACCTGACTCCCTCAGTGATCACCAACCCACATTCATACTAACACAGCACAAAAAACCCATAAAAAGCCCAAAACTCTACCATTAGATACTGCCATGGAGTACTTTAATACTACCTTCTTAGGTATCCCTAATCTTATGGCCCCAGAACATATAATTCGTACTAAAACTAACCCAGCCCTTTACTATCAAAAATCTTAGAAAAACGTGTACACACCCAACTACTGAACCATTTTCAATATAACCTGCTAGTAAATTCCCAACATGGATTTTGGCCAAACCATAGTACCACCTCTGCCTTATATCCTTTACTGGCCATGTCAACCAACAAAGAAATAACAGTAACTTAGTATCGGTTGTCTTCCTAGACCTGACAAAGGCATTTGACATGGTATCCCATTGCAAATCACTATCAACTCTCTCGGAGCTCAATCTGGATAACATCTTTCTACTGTGGTTTAAACATTATCTGTCCCTTTTGCAACAAGCTGTTAAATGGCATAACTCTGTCTCCCCTCTCCTCCCAGTGGGACAAGGTGTTCCACAGGGATCCATTCTTGGTCTCTTACTATTTTCCATCTTTACTAATAAGCTCCCCTCAGCTACTCAACAAACTAATATAGTACAGTATGCTGATGACACCACCCTTATTTGCTCAGCCTCCTCTCTACAATTACTCAAAGATAGAACCCAGGAAGCCTTCACTACTATAGAAAAATGGCTAAATTCCTCCCAATTCATACTAAACCCATCTAAGACCCAACTCATTATCTTCCACCCATCCAAAACTTTCACCCCTACCATGCTATTCTCAATAACATCCTCCAACAATACCCTTATCACACCAGTAACTCAAGCCAAGCTACTAGGTGTAACTATTGACCAAATCCTAAAATTCGACAAACATATAGCACTAACAGTTGCCAAAGTTCATAAAAAACTAGGTTCACTCTACCGCTGCAAGAGCTTCATTACAGAGGAATCCCAAATCATTATCTCTCATACCCATCTACTCTCTACTTTACTATATGCTTCCCCAGTTCTAACTAACCTAAACAAATCTGACC
This sequence comes from Protopterus annectens, assembly GCF_019279795.1. NCBI lineage: Eukaryota > Metazoa > Chordata > Ceratodontiformes > Protopteridae > Protopterus > Protopterus annectens. Next base: position 934,396,638 of record NC_056741.1, on the reverse strand, counting down.
TTCTGAAACTATCTACCTGCTACAATTAAATCTCAAAATTTGCAACCAGTGCTAAGTTTTGATCTCACCATTGCCTCTCCCTTTGACAACTAGGACGGTTAGAACTCCCTTACCTACTAAAATACAAGCAACTTCTCCTGATCCATCAACTGCTATACCAACCAAATAAAATACCTGCCCTCTCTGGTCTGCTCACCTTCCATAATACTGTGCGTCAACTAAGATCTTTCAATACTGCCCTACTGACTGTTACCAATTGCTTACATAATTCAGGCCAATCTCTTTATTCCTATGCAGGTGCTAAGACCTGGAATTCTCTACCCCCTGACATTAGATGTCTAAATAGTAAACATACTTTCAAATTCCTGCTAAAAGATCTCTTATTCAAAACTTGGATATGTTCCTGTATAGCACCAGACTAATTTCACCTGTTCCTGACTTTCAACATCCCTAGATCACAGGTGTACTGTGTAGTTTCACTTAGTGCATAGTACTGTCAACCAGATGTTTAGGCCACCTTTATAGTTATGATTTCTAGCTTATGACCCTGTTTGTCTATGGAAACTTTTTTTGAATTTATGTACAAACAATTGTATATTTGTTGTATAATATCTTGTTTAATTGTTTCTCAATATTTTAACCACTGTATGCTGCATCATTTGTAAAACTCTGTTTTTTATTCCTTTTATATGTTCTATGCTCTTTGTACAAAATAGCTATGTTTTTATCATTTTTATTATTTTCATTATATTTTTATAATTTGTTTTACTATGTATTTGGAGCTTTTCTCACAGGGCCTCTGCTGGAAACAGTCACCTTGTGTCCAGTCGGACTAACCCAGTAAACACATAGAAAATAAAATAAAATAAAATAAATAAAATAATCTGGAGCCAATGAAAACTCTCTGCCAAGAAAAAAATACTTCAATAATGAATGTAGACCCTTGATCACCCAGCACAGCGTGCACACCTTCACAGTGGTGGAATATCTCAGCTCTGCTTTACTTAGCTCAGTTCACTAACATAATACTCCCAAATCATATCACAACTCCATCACATCACACACTTACCATTACATCACAAAAGCCTCTTTCCCTCCCTGTCTGTCTCCTTCTCTGTATCAATATATAGTCTGTGACCTGTTATCATGTATATATATATATATATATATATATATATATATATATATATATATATATATATATATAGATATATATAGATATATATATATATAGATATATACATACATACACACAAGTCTACTTCAGAACTTCGAAACCTGAGATGATAGAAGACCTCATCATCAAGATGAAATAAACAAAAACCCAGTTCATTGACAGACTTTATCAATGATAATCTTCCCAGGGTAAGTAATCACTCAATCGACAATACACAAAACCTAAACTGCACTATTCTAAACCCACCCAGGTGGGGGACTACACCTGCCATACCCCACTAACTAAATATACTAACTCCAAGATTGCACTACAGTTGGGGAAATGGCAAAGTTCACCTTCATGGCCAAAAGGTTACTTACCCTGAGAAGATCCTCATTGATCCAGTCTGTCGATGACTTGGGTTTTCATTTATTTCATCTCGATAATGTCGTCCATCATCTCAGGTTTCAATATTCTCAGGTAGACCTTTATATAGAGTCTATATTAAATCAGCGAATGCTTAAAATAGAGAATGCTGATTTATCGACCCTTTAAAAGTGAAAGCTTGAAAGCCAGAACACACGGAACAGTGATTTTTTTTCCCCAGGGAAAAAAATTGCTGGGCCATTTTCGAGAAGTTGCAATTTCCTCCATGGTGGTGCGATCTCGGAATTGGTATATTTAAGTAGGGGGTGTGGCGGGCGAAGCCTCCCACTTTATTTAGTGTTTTGAAGGGTTTTTTTTGTTTTGTTTTTTGTTTTTTGTTTTGTGGAACAGAGATTTTTTTCTATAGGAATAAAAATTGCTGTTCCGTGTGTTCAGGCTTTCAAGCTTTCACTTTTAAAGGGTTGATAAATCAGGTTTTGCTATTTAAGTGTTTGCTGTATTAATATAGACCCACATACATATATATGTAATAGCTCTTAATAAGCAGTAGCGAACGTCAAGCACAAATCCATACTTATACTCACCCTACCTCCTTCCTGAAACTTAGTGTTGATATTCACCCTAACTCTGGAATCATGCATCAACTACCCATCATGGCCAACCCATTACTTCCCAATGTCCCCAACAGAGTTTTGCCATCAAGTAATGAAACTAACCTCATTCTTTTCAACATTAACCTCTGAAGCATCTGCAACAACATTCATGATATCAATGCATGTCTAGATTTCTACCTACAAGATATTCTAATTCACACAGAAACCTGGCTAAAACAAAAAATAAATGACAAAGAAACTATTACCCCAGGTTTTTAACAAACTCAGAATGGACAGAAATCTTAAAAGAGCAGGTGGTATTGATATTATTAATGAAACAACTTAGAAATAACTCCAGCACGTCTAATTATCCTAAAATTTAATAATGCTGAACTTCTGATTGCATACCTCAAAATCAACCAAAACAATTTCATGTGTATCTCAGCCATATACATCCCACCAGGCAACAACATTACCATAGCCGAAAATATCATACATCGGATATCTGACAACATCACCCATGAAAACTTCATCTTACGTGACCTATTTGTAGACTGGCAAAAACAGCAACAACCCCAAGGACTTTGTTCACCTATTTGGCTTCGCCCAACTAATAAGCTCCACCACAAGAATTGACAAAAGCAGTCCATACTGGATGGGATCTTGACAAACAAACCCCATAATATAAAATCTTCTGGTTTCTTGCCCATTTACCTGTAGGTCCTGTGGTGAGAAAATCTGTCATTACATAACTGATTCAGTAATATTTATTATTACATGCTACTGGATTCAAACCCTGGTCTGTGTGTGCCAAAATGTACTTTATACTGAGCGTTTCAGAAACTTAACTACTGAGTCACTTCTGATTATTGATTAACTATTTGCCTAGAGCTCACCTGGAAACAAAATAAGACCTGGTAATATTAATACAGTTTTAAACTAGACTGCAGTGACAGTTGGACATACATGCATGAAATTGCTACATGACAGAGATACTAGGCAACTATACATTACTATTTAGATTGCAAGTATACACATGATATTGTTAGTGAGTGGCAATATCTGTGAAGTCTGCACACCATATCAGATTATTGGGTTAGCTACCTTACCCGTAAACATCTGCAGACAGTATATATGCAGTCTACAGCTGTTACACTGTTATACTTGCCTGCAGCATTGTACCTCAGGGCCTGAGTGCATATTGCTGAAATACAATGGTTAAAAAAAGACAATCCTGATATACATAATATACCTTACGTGTTATTGCTTTAGCTTCATGTGTTATTGCAGAACAGGTGTACTAATGCATTTGTAGCAAAACACCTCTGAATCTACACTTATTGTACAACACTCTTTATGAGATATACCTTGGGGTAGATACTGGTATTGTTTTGTGGTTCTTTTTGCAGAACAGTTGCAGAACAGTTGCCATAAATGATTTCATGCAAAACAGTCCTAATTACATACATGTTGCACAACGCAGCTTTATTACTGGTAGCTTCATGCAGTTACTGGTATACTTTCACATTTTTATTGCACAGCACTAATTGTAATGCAGGTGTTGCAATATAGATATAATGCCACAGTTATTGCATTAGAAGCTTTATTTAATCTACTTTATCAAGGTTAATGCTTTACTCTTTCCTGCTTATTGCACTACATGTGGCAGTAGTCATTTATTGCAGCCCAGGTCTATGACCACATTAATTGCAATACAATAAAAACTGTATATACCTAATGGCAGTTAATTATTTTCTCTCTCTTGCTTATTTGACTATAGATTGGAAGGTACAGCCGTACTCACCACACTCATGGTGCAACCTAGCAAAGTGCCCCACATGCACCTTAATGTTGTGAGCTCTCACTTCTGCAGCTGTTGGTAGAAAAGCACACCATTATGCATACCAATTTAACAGACATTCAAGTACAAGTATTGATGAAACAAAGGTAAATGTACTTACATACATGTGGGACATTTCCCGCCCAGAATTCTTGGACCCAGGTGTCTAAGAGAGACCTCTTCTGTCTTTTCAGGTCATCATGGTGGTGAAGTACCTGCTTACTTGTGTAGGGGATACCTGTTATACTGGAGAGGTCCCTTTCCAGCCATTTCCAGGCCACTGCCTTGCACTCTGATTCCTGGTAATGTCCCTGCATGACCTGGTCTGCATGGTTTTTAACTAGGAGTCCAACCATGACCCTGAACTCCAGAATGCCCCAGTGCTGCACCCAGAAGTGCACACCCACCCCAACATCTGCTATAGTATCCTCACATGTCGAACTCCAGTGAATTCTGCTGTATTCCTGCCTATTGCACTTAATATAGCCTGTTTTCATGCCCTTTTATCCCATTGAGCAATGTTTAAAACTGCAGCACATCACTTAGCACCATACAAACCAGTGCAGCTCAGCTCAGCAGTTCTTAAACTGGCAATGCTTAACAGTGCAAACCAGCTAGGTAGAGCTGCACAATGTCAAGCAGTGCTAAAACATATCTGAGTGCAGCAAATCAGGATTTAAAAATAATTAGCATAATTTGTATTTGGGAAATAAATGCTTAACAATCCTACTTTGTATTCAAAACCTGCACCTACTGGACATAAGGCTATCACTCATTTGGCTGCATGGATGTTATACTTTTAGATATACCTCTCAGCTACATTTAAGCACTGCTGAGCACCATGCAGTGCTACACAAACCCACGCAGCTATGCTTAAACTTGACCTATTCATAACTAATTAAATACATCTGGTTTCTATCTTTAGGATGTCTGGCCCATGTATTGCTGTGCTCAGTGATGCGGCATGCAAACCTGCTTTTTAAATATATATATATATATATTGTATTATACTGATATAATATGTGTTTGGACAGTGCAGGGAGTGTGTTCCTCTTCTGCAGACACAGTTAACACAACACTCCCTATACTGATTCAATACCTGTGTTCCACTGCTCTCCGTTGGCAACATGCCTTGATTAATATACATGGCTAGCTGCTGAGAAAGAACCATGCACATGGACATGGTAAAAGTCCATGTAGGCTCTACACTATGCCTACATAGATTTTATTAATCCTGGGGTAGGTTTAACTATGCATCGTAACCTTAAATTCGCCCTCCATATCCAAAATTCTATTTTAAAATATAAAAATAAAAACCTTAACATATCATATGGATGCAAAATTCTGCCAAACTAACCTTGGAAAATGCAAAACTACTACATTCTCTTCTGTATGCTGCTCCTATTTATTCCAATCTACTATAAAATCCAGAATTGAACAATGCCACAATAAACTTGCTTGCTTTGTCACTAACAAGCCACATTTTTCCATCACTGCCTAGCCTTAAATGAACTTAATTGGTTAGAAGTCCTCCGCTATCATAACTACACCCATCTTGTCACTACCTACAAACTCATGAACAAGACCTCAGACTTGACCCTCTCTTAGCAGTCTTATTCCAAACTATCATTCTTCCTGTTCTCCACACTCTAATGACAAAAAAATGTTTGCATCCACAAACTGCATGACACAGCTGGCCGATGTCTATACTCTTACCATGTAGCTAAAGCTTGGAGCCAAATGCCATCATCTATCAGGATCTCCACAAATTCCAACATTTAAAAGCTCTGTAAAATATTTCTTGAACAACTTAAGACTTTGTTCTTTTAGTACCCCTGGCTAACACCTTATTCCACCTCTAATGCCTCTATCATATACCTCTCCTCTAATCTTCATACCTAGACTCAGCCTCCACCTGTTCACTCCAACCCTCCACCCTCTCATATGTTTCCCCATATTAATCCTATCTCCCTTACTGACCCACGAATCCATTCTAACCCACTTAACCCGTCCTCCCCTACTCCCACAAATATTATTTTATTTTTCTCACAAAATCGAACTTCCAGATGTATTATCTTTTAATTAATACAACCATGCTCAACTACTTGATGCAACTTTGTTTGACCCCTTCTTATCCTTTTGTATCTACTCCTATTCAGGGATATATGTATCATTACAATTATTCTACTGTCTTAAACTACCAATGTTTTAACTACCGTATTGTTTAACAATTTCTATTCTAATGTTTCCAACTGCCTTGTACACTAACTACTATATTTTCCTATTTAAAACTGCCTGTCTACAAGTTTGTATTATTGGAGCTTTTCTCTCTGGGCCTATGCTGAAAAGGAGCTATTGCCCAGTCAGATTTTGTCTGTAAACAGATGTCAGTAAATAAATAAAATGTTTCATGGTGCATCAAGCTTTCTACTAGTGAAACAAAACTGTTTTGAGTCCATGAAATCAGTTTAAAACACCCAAATTCCTAACGCAGTAGGTAATAAGCACATAAATATGTCAATGTGTCTAACATTTCTGCCATTTTATTTTAAGAATGTCAGCCTTTAAGCTCTAGCCATAAATTAATTATACACTTAAAGTCATATATGTGATGGATATCATCGAAGGCAGCAGCGACACCAGCCTTAGAAAGCAGTAATGTTTATTTATAAATAATTAAATAATAAAACAAATAAATGCAGGTTCCACTAAAAACGTCTTAAGGTTAACAATAAATTTAACAGCCAGTATCATTTAAACAGTCCCATGTTTTTCCTTCTGTTTCTGTCCTGTACTCTCTTAGTAGTTGAGGACTGTTAAGTTCCAGTTTTCTCCAGGTGCCATCTTCCATTTCACCTTACCTTCTGCTCTAGACATCAAATCCTTCTTTGCAATGTGCAAACAAACTCTATAGGGGCTTTTCTTTACTGTCCTTTTGTACAACTTAAATTGCTTTATAAAGTAAACCTGCACTGACTAGTACAGCGTATTGTTTTTGATCTGAAAGAAAATGTTCAACTAAGGTAAAGAAACATTTCAGTTTAAGCTTTACAGCAAATTGTTTATAAAGAAGTATATGCACCCTTTATATCACTATTTACACAGTTTTGGTACTACTTGTATATCACCTTTAGGTATGTGCACCACGACTAACATAAAACTAACTTCTTTCTCAGCAACATAAAAGTCACACAAGCCCTTCAAAAGAAATAGTATTTTTTTAAAAAAGGTTCATAATTGTGCAAGTTCATAAAGTCTCAAACCAGTGACCAAACCTAAAGGCCATAGAGAAACACTGACTCCAATGTACTGTAGGTAAACTATTTGACCGTATTACCATATCCAGTTTTATCTTTGAATTGTCTAAGCTTTCGCCATTCTTTATTGAATGAGTCAGTTTGTTGTCTGGGACACATACTTGTCCCTCAGGTATATCTATTTTATGTTGCAGGTGAGGTTTAGGTCTGTAGATGGGGTAATTTCTTTTGTTTGTTTTGCAGATGTGCCACAGGTCCATCAGAGTGGTATCTGAGGCGTCTTTTGCAAGCCAGGCAAGCGCACATTGCAGCAGCCTGTAGGACACTAACTACAGGAACATGGCTTTAACATGGTCTGCACAGGGCATGTTGTTCATGCCTTGTATTCTTTTTGTGAGGAATCTCTTTTGAAACTCTAGTTGTTGCTTATGTCTGGTCAGGTACATACTGAAGAGAGCACCTTACTGAATGATTGGCCTGATGAGGGCTGAGTACAGTGGAACAATAACATATTTGGACCTAGACACCATACTCTTGCTTATAAATTGTGCTATATAGAATGATTTCCTTACCTCCATAGACATATAATGTTCAAAGGCCAGGTTACTGTTAACATGCATTACTAGAGCCCAGACCACTATGTCTGCTCTTAGGACTCTGTTGCTAATGTGGTAGTTTCCAGAGATAGCCATCTTCCCAAAGGATACTATTATGTATTCTTTGCATTGAGTTTCAGGGTGTGGCTCAGGCACCAGTTATTTTTCCTGTGTCAGGCCTTCTTGGAAGAAATTTTAGTCTTTGGTGGATTCTTTGACTGCACCCAGTTTTCAATCATCTGCAAACATAGTCAGCCAAAGGCCCTTGGTGGTCTTAGTCTCTGAGAAATAGATTCCAAAATGGCACTGAGCCCTTAGGGACTCCACCAATTACTATCCTACCCAAATTTTTTATGTCCTGTCTGTAAGCCAGATGGCTGTCCAGTGGGTGACATAAGGGGTTTACACCTAATTTTGTGAGTTTGTCAACAATGCTGGAGTGGGATATTTTGTTGAAAGCTTTGGCCAGATCAAGGCAGGCACTGTTTACCCTCCTTTCAATTATTTAGTAACTTTCTTGAAGTCCAAGTTATGTAACAAGACCTGCTTTTGCCAAAACGAAACTGAGTTGGATCTAGTGACTGAAGGTTTCTTGTGTATTTGTTTATTAAGTCAATGATAATTCTTTCAATGATATTACATATGAGACTAGCAGAATTATCGGTCCACAGTTCCCCAGATCTGTAGATGATCTGCCATTGTGCAGAGGGATTACAGTTGCAGTCCTTCATTCACTTGGCACAAAGTCTGTATGGAAGCTATGGCTAAATATTGATTCTAGTGGCCTAGACAGAACATGTTTCATGCTATTCAGGTGGCATCTTAGGATACTGTTGGGGCTCAGTTCTCTTGACCTTGGAGAGTCCACTGAGGACCTCTTCCCTCACAATGGTTGGTGGAGTTATGGCTGAAGGTATTTGGTGTGGAGGGGAGGGTAAAATTGGAGCTGAATTTGTCAGCCAGTTGACTTTGCTACATGTTCCAACTCAGTACAGGTGTCTCCATTTACAATTAGTTTGCCACATTGCTGTGTATTGCTCTTGAGGTTGCAGACATACTTGAAGAAAGCTTTGTAATTTAATTTGATGTAGGAGGCTTCTTTACCTCAAACATAGCTTTGCTAGACTTAATTAGCCATGCAATTTACTTATTTAACCACCTATGTTACTTGTTTAGATTGAAAAAGAGTTTTGATCTTGCTGGATATTGTACTTCCTGATTTTGCCATGGTTTTCTTTCTTTAATTATACAGCCTGTTGATGCTGAGACTCCACCAGGGTGTTTTTTTTTTTTGAGTTTGTCATGTGCTTTTTCTGGGTAGGTGTAGCTGCCTCAGTGCAGGTATTTACATAATTGTACAAGTTTTAGTAAATTAACTGTGTGGAAGGCATTATAGTCCTGCACTCCCAGGGTGCTCTCCCTAGCTCTAAACCATGTCTCAGTAATTACACAGGCATCTACAGTCTCTAGAATGAGAATAGCTTGCAAGGAGTGGAGTTTCTTGTTTACACTCAAGACATTAAAGAGTAACACATTCAGACATTCTTGGTTTGGTTTTGCTGTCAGAAGGTTTAACAGGTTGCCAGTGCCTAAAATGGGGTTAGGTGCTGACCATTCCTGGCAAACGAATATGGTCTGGCAAACATATCCTCCCAGGCTGAGAAATATTTTATTGCCTTCAAATGACGCCAACACCTAAGCCAGTTGTTAAAGATACCAGCTGGCATAAAGGTTAAAGTCTTCACCTCTTATGCACAAGCTACAAGGATCGATCCTGACCTGTGGGTAATGCCTGTATGGAGTTTGCATGTTCTCCATGTGTCTCTCTGGGCTTTCTCCCACCTTCCACAACCATACTGACTGTTTCTGTCTCAAATCCACCCAAGAATGGAGTTAAGAGCAGCAGCACAGGCTCTAGAAGGTGCCCTATAGGAGGAAGTACAGTCCAACAATCCTGAGCATCTACTGTGGTACACAGTATCCTCAAGTTAGAATAACAAGAATCACAGATTGCATGCCATATTAGGCCTAACCACTTGATGGTATAGAATATGGCTCGAGGTGACTCAGTTGTGTTGACTTATGTCACCAAATGGGGATGGATATTTGCTGGTGATAAGTGGGTTGAGGACCCGGCCTACACTGACCTATGCCAGGAATGCATGCTAACAGTGGGAGGGGTGTATATGCCCAGTCTGGGCAGTATGTACATGCCATAAAGCCCAGCAACCCTGGGTCAATAACATATTGGTTGGCTGGTGTCCAAATGTCCAGCTTGTTGAGCAAAAGATGGATGTAAAATGAATCAACTTGCCAAACATGAACTAAGAATTGTTACACTCATTGTAGCTTAACTAACAGTATGTAGCCTGGAAGTGGATGACATGATGGTGAGGAGGAGGCTAGACATCTTATGTATCCAGGAGAGAAGATGGAAGGGCAGTGCAGGAAAGCCACTTGGCTTGGGATCCTGAAACTACTATTCAGGAGGACAGACTAGAACTGATATGGAAATTGTTTTGAGGGAGAGACTTCAGAAGACAGTGAGACATGTCATCAGAATTGGTGACAGACTCATGGCTTTCAGAGTCCAAGTTAATGACAGGTCATTTTGCATAATCTCAGCCTATACCCTACAGCAGGGTGGTGATAGCAAGGAAGACTGTGCATTCAGACAACTGTTGCAGGACTTACTAGAAAAAGAAGGACAATATGAGTCAGTGTTGATAATGGGTGACCTGAATACACATATCAGGAAAGACAGAAGAGGAGATGAGGACTGCCTGAGTCCACATGAGTGAAAAACAGGAATAAAGAAGAGGCCATGTTAGACTTCTGTCTGGCAAATGGCTTGATGGTTGCCAATACATGATTCAGCAAGACTGGCAATCACAAGATCACATACAAGCCTGGCCAACTTGCAACTCACGTAGACCTCCTCCTAGTAAGAATAGGGCTCTAGGGAAGAATCAGTGATTATAAAATCAACTCTAGTGAAATGGTTGGTTCACAGCATAAATCACTGCAGACAGTAGTTAGGGAAGGCTCTAAGGTCAATCAGGCTGAAGACCTGAAAGCTGAATGGAAAAAAATTATAACAGTTCAAGACATTTTTCAAGGCTGCAGCACCACAGGAAGAAGAGGAAATAGGTGGAATTGAAGAAGAATGGTCACACCTCAAAACAGCAGGTATGTGCCTGAGCCCAGTGTGGAAATAAGGTACAAAAAAGAAAGCTGGTAGAATGGAAAAGTCCAGGAAACATCAAAAGAAAGGAGTGCAGGAAAAAGGGGAGATAGAAAAGACAGACCAAGCTAGGAAAGAATACTGACTGGAGAACAAAGAGGCTAAGAGAGGAGGTACAATAGGCAACAGAGATATTCTAGCAACTTCTGGAAATTTTATTCAGTAGATAGCGCAAAGAACCTCTATCAGGTTGCAAGGCAAAGACAAAGAAAAAAGATAGCGAAGCACCATTCATAAGGGACAACAACAACAACCTTTTCACAAGTCCACAGGAAATCAAAGGCAGATGGACAGAAGACTTCCAGCAGTTTCTGAATGAAGAAGATCCCATAGAAGGTGTACTACTCCAGATAAAACCTGCAATGAAAGAATAGGAAGAGCGCATCATAGAAGAAGTAAGAACAGCCCAAAAGAAAATGAAGTCAGGGAAAGCAGCAGGCTCAGGTAAGGTAACAGAAGCATCAGACTTTTGTCACACTGCACGAAAGTTATGGAGTGGGTGGCTAATAAACAAATATGCAAATTAGTAGTAAGTAAAATTTGAGATGAACAGTTCAGATTCAGATTAGGATGCATCACAACTGACCTGATGTTTGCAGTGAGATAGCATAGAAGAAGCTAGAGATGAGAAGAGTCCAACTGGGCATTCCTCGACTTGAAAAAAGCATATGACAAATGTAGAACAGTGTGTGTGTTGTATCTTTAAGAAGCATTTCCAAGGGTGGCACATGCATATAAATAGCGAGCACATACAGACAGCAGTGCCATTTTGAGAGAACAGCCAGGGTGTGAACATGTATGAGTGTGGTAGTCTGTCTGTTTATAATTTTATTTAAGTTTAAGTTACTAAGCCTCAGTCCTGATGTGTTTGTATATAATAAAGTTGCTTGAACAGGACCCACAACTGTCCATCTGTTTTATCCTGACCAGATGAGTGACATGGTCTCAGAACCGGGATTTAGGAGACATATTTTTGAAGCCACGAGGTACAGAGTTAACAGTGAAGGCATGTTGAACAGACTGAGTGTAAAAAAGGGCCAGAAACGTATTACAGGTAACCAAAACTCATACAAATCATTTATTTTATGAAAGAAATAATACAGAGCATTCAATAGCACAAAAACATATTATTAATCAAACAAAAGGCACAAAACACATTATTGATTAAATGAGATGTTTGGAATTATGATAGTTGTTAGAATCATCAAAAAAGTCCATAAGGGTTCAGATTTGCCTCAGAGTTATATAACCAGCATGTTTAAAATAAAACAAGCATGTTTAGTGTAAAGCAAGCACAAAAAAGTTTAATGAGTATGAAAAGAGGTTAAATGGGCATAATGAATATAACAAAAGGGAAAAAAGGGCAAATTAAGTGTAAGTAAAGCAAGATGACTGCATGTTTTTTGGCAAACAACTGTATTTTGGGCATGAGCTAATATTTCGCATTGACCAAAGCTACTCAAAGAATAACTAAAGTTGTTTGAAGTATCTCAGAGTGTGTAAAGTGCTTGTAGTATGTGCTTTATTGCTGTGCATTTATTCTGAAGAGTTTACTGTTTGCAAAGTGCAATTATTTTGTAAAGTCCAGTCAGAATACAGACATTTAAAAAAGCTTCTTGTGCTGTGTACATTTATTCACAAAGTGCCGCCATTTCAAAGTGTTTCTTACACTATACAGTTATTTAGCAAAGTACAGCCATTTTGGAAAAGTTCTGTGTGCTCTATACAGTTTATTTGAAAAGTGAAATCATTTTGAAATGTTTCTTTCTCTGAGCTTCTTCTGCCCAGTTTATTCCCAAAGTGCAATCATTTTGAAATGTTTCTTACATGGATAAGAGGTGGTTTCACAGAGTACAATGATTTCAAAAGTGTTCCTCTACCACAGAGACTTATTTCACAAAGTTCAGTTGTTTAGAGGCTTGTGCTATTGGGCATAATTGCAAGTTCTGGCATGAATTTATGACATATGTATATGCATGCATGTTCATACATAACTGGAAAAGCCTTCACTAATGTGTGTTAATATGGCAGAGGCATTTTGCAGACCAAGTCCACTTGCATGTGATCATAATATTCAGAGAATTGGTGAGTATTGGAGCAGGAATATGTCATTTGAAGGGCACTCATTTTGCTTAACCTAGCAGGGTTGGGTCTATATTTGATTCTCGAAAGCAGACAATGTCGAATCTGACATTGTCGACATGAGAACAGTGAAACTGCCGAACAACGAACAAGTAAATGGAAATCTCCATAACGGGAGATTTCTGTTTACTTCAATGTAGTGCAGTCTCGGATTTGGTATATTTAAGTAGTGGGGGTGTGGGGGGTTCAGGAGGTCTTGCCTCCCTGCCTACACCATTTAGTTTTTTTTTTTGTTGTTTTTATTTTTTTTCTGAACAATTGATATTTTAACAGTTCGATCACTAAAGGTCAACCTTTAGTGATTCGGACTGTTAAATATTCAATGTTCTAATATAGACCCACAGGGTCAGAGACCATTGAAAGAGAGTGTTCATTTGTGTATGCACCAGCAGTATATGCAGGAAAGGGAAAAAAATGTCATATTGTTGTACCGGCTGAATCAAGGGAGGACCCCAAGTGCTTGAAACCTAAATTTAGAGAAATGTGCAACCCCCAGACAAATGTTACATTGGAGAGGCACCTATTTTACACAAGAGACCAGAATCCAGAAGAAACTTTTGAAACTTACATTACTAACTTGAGAAACAAGGCTAAAATGTGCAGGTTTGGTGATTTGCAAGATGAGTTGATAAAGGACAGGCTTGCATGCAGTTTTAATAATGCTACAGTGAGAAAGATTTGACATCATGGCAGTGATTTAATGTTGAGTAAAGCTATTGAGATTTGTCAAATCCATGAGTTCACAGAAAAGCACACAAGTATGCTTGCAAGTGATAAAAGCATGGTTTCAACAAGCCCTAGAGTAAATGTAGAGAGTGTGCAGCACGTGGCTAGCAGAAACAGGCCTAAGCACATGGCAGCTGCAGCCCCTGCAGGTTTCACAGGGAAAACCCATAGGCTATAGCTCTCCAGCAAGTTCTAAGACTATCTTAGTAAAATGGACATGCTCAGTGTAGTACAACGGTGAGTCAGCAAAGCCCAAGTCAAGTTTTATTGTCAACTGTTGTAATTGTGGTGCTAATCATGAGTCTAAAAGAGAAAAGTGTTTAGCATTTGATCAGCAATGTCACAAGTGTAAAAAAAATGGAACCATTTTTAAAAGTTTTGCAACTCAAGCAAACCTCACTCAGTTATAAAGAAGGGCCACTTAAAAAGCAAGTTGATCATGTAGAAAGCTGCAACCCTACTTTCTATGTAGATGGTGAAAAGATTAATGCAGTAGATTTGTTGGCAAAAAATGAAGTATTTTGTACTGTCCTGATCAATGGTAAACCCACAGAGCTCACTGGTTCAACATGTAATGTTATGTCAGCAGAAGCATTTGCTAGGGTGAGAGCTGGTGAGCAACTTCATTTGATTAATTGTGTGAAACGTGTTGCTTACAGAGGTGAGGAAATTCAAACCCAAGGCTCAGTAGTGCTTTCAAGCTATTCAGCTGAGAACAGTTACAGCTTACGATTCTATGTAGTCCGAAGACCTGTGCAGTCATTGTTAGGTCTCAGAGACAGTTTGAGAATGAAACTGCTTTCTTTTACCAAAGGCATCCATCATGTAAGCACATGTCCCGGTTCCAGTTTCACCAATGCTATTTTCTCAGAATATACTGATGTTTTTGGATACAAGCTAGGCAAACTCCCAGTTGTGTACTCCATGAAAATAGACCCAGAGGTGATTCCAGTGGTCAGACCAATAATGAGAGTTGTGATAGCTATACAGAAGAAAGTCTGGGCCCAGTTAGATAAAATGGTGCAACAAGGTGTAATTTGTCCAGTTACAGAACCAACTGAGTGGTTGTCTTCCATAGCAGCTGCTCAAAAAAGAGTTCAGATGAAATCAGAATATGCACTGACCCAAGTGACTTGAGCAAAGCATTAAATAGATCTCATCATTCTATGTGTACAGTCAAGGAAGTCACAGCCCTGATGCCAAATGCTACTGTTTTTTTCCTGTCCTGGATGCAAAGAGTTCATTTTGGCAAGTGATGATTGATCACAGATCTTCACTAATGACTACATTCAGTACTCCATTTGGTAGATATAGATTTTTCAGGATGCCTTTTGCAATTAATTCTGCAAGGGAAGTTTTTCAGAGTGCAATGCAGCAAATTTTTTCAGGCTATCCATGTGCCGTAATAGACGATTTATTGGTTAGAGGCAATGGTGAAGCAAAGTATGACAGAAACATCAAGAAAGTTCTAGACAGAGCACATAAAATGAACTTGAAGCTCAATCCTCTGAAGTGCAAATTCAGACTACCAGAAGTTACATATGTAGGTCATTTATTCTCTAGTACTGGCTTACGACCTGACCCATCCATGCAAGCAGCCATTCTTGAGATGCCAGCACAGGACAAAGTCCAAGCCCTACATTGTTTTGTTGGCATGGTTAACTATTTGGGCAAGTTTATACCTGACTTCAGTGAGCTGACAGCACCTTTAAGAGAGCTGACATGCAAAAATGTTGTCTGATCATGGTTGGAACAGCACCAGAGAACATTTGATACCTTCAAGCAGCAAATTGCCATCCCACCTTCATTAAGATGCTATGATGTCAATAAACCAGTAATTCCTTACTATGATGCTTCAAAGTTTGGTCTCGGTGCAGTTAGTCTTCAAGATAGCAGACCAGTAGCCTTTACGTCTAGAACTCTTACTCAAACTGAAATGCAGTATGCTCAAATTGAGAAAGAACTTTTGGATATTGTGTTTGCATGTTCAAAGTTCCATGATTATATTTATGGCCGAGATATTCAGACTGAGACTAATCAACAACCTCTAGTCATTGTTTTAAAAAAACCTATTCATACAGCTCCGGCAAGATTACAAATAATGATGCTAAGATTGCAAAAGTACAGTTTCAAATTGGTCTACAACAAGGCAAAATTCTTTATCTGACTGATACCTTATCCAGATGACCCAGAAATACAACAGAAAAGCTTGATACGGAGAATTTTGATTTCCAGGACTTCAATTTTATGGAAGTGCATAATTTTTGTACCATGAAACTTGATGAGCTGAGAGATCATACAAAGACTGATCCAGTATTGCAAAAGTTCAACCACTTCATTGATGTTGAATGGCCTTCAAAGCAATCTTGTGTACCACCTGAAGTGCAACCTTATTTTCCTTACTGAGATGGAATGTTGATGGAAGATGGTATCATTTTCAAAGGTCCTAATGTTGTTCCTACTTTCTTACAATGTGAATATATCCACATTTTACATCATGGCCACCCAGGTTCTGATTCTACCAAAAGAAGGGCGAGAGGACTAGTATTTTGGCAAAAGACTGTATTTTGGGCATTAGCTTATACTTTGCATTGACCAAAGCTACTCAAAGATTAACTAAAACTGTTTGAAGTATTTCAGAATGTGTAAAGTATTTGTAGTATGTGCTTTATTGCTGTGCATTTATTCTGAAGAGTTTACTGTTTGCAAAGTGCAATTATTGTGTAAAGTGCAGTCAGAATACAGACATTTTGAAAAGCTTCTTGTGCTGTGTACATTTATTCGCAAAGTGCCGCCATTTCAAAGTGTTTCTTACACTGTACAGAGTTATTTAGCAAAGTACAGCAATTTTGGAAAAGTTCAGTGTGCTCTATACAGTTTATTCGAAAAGTGCAATCATTTTGAAATGTTTCTTACACTGATAAGAGGAGATTTCACAGAGTACAGTGATTTCAAAAGTCTTCTTGTACCACAGAGACGTATTTCACAAAGTTCAGCTGTTTAGAGGCTTGTTGTGCTATTGGGCATAATTGCAAGTTCTGACATGAATTTCTGGCATATGTATATGTATGTATGTTCATACATAACTGGAAAAGCCTTCACTAATGTGTGTTAATGCGGCAGAAGCATTTTGCAGACCAAGTCCACTTGCATTTGATCATAATATTGCAGAGAATTGGTGAGTATTTGAGCAGGAATATGCTATTTTCATACAAGCAGCTTTTTCTGACAAAGACGCACATACCAGGGCATTCATTTTGCTTAACTTAGCAGGGTCACAGACCATTGAGAGTATTCATTTGTGTATGCACCAGCAGTATATGCAGGAGAGGGGGGGAAATGTCATATTGTTGTACTGGCTAAATCAAGGAGGGACCCCAAGTGCTTTTAACATAAATTTAGAGAAATGTGCAACCCCCAGACAAATGTTGCAATAGAGAGGCACCTATTTTTTACAAGAGACCAAAAGCCAGGAAAAACTTTTGCAGCTTACATTACTAACTTGAGAAAAAAGGATAAAATGTGCAGGTTTGGTGATCGGAAAGATGAGTTGATAAAGGACAGGCTTGTTTGTGGTGTTATTAATGCTGCAGTGAGAAAGATTCAACTTTGTGGCAGTGATTTAACACTGAGCATAGCTACTGAGATTTGTCAAATCCACAAGTTCACAGAATGGCACACAAGTATGCTCGCAAGTGATAAAAGCATGGTTTCAGCAAGCCCTAGAGTAAATGTAGACAGTGTGCAGTGCGTGGCTAGCAGAAACAGGCCTAAGCACAAGGCAACTGTAGCCACTGCAGGTTTCACAGGGAAACCCATGGGCTAAAGCTCTCCAACAAGTTCTATGACTATCTCAGTAAAATGGACATGCTCACTGCGGTACAAGGGTGAGTCAGCAAAACCCAAGTCAAGTTTCAGTACCAGCTGTCATAATTGTAGTGCCAATCATAAGTCTAAAAGAGAAAAGTGTTTAGCATTTCATCACCAATGTCACAAGTGTAAAAAATGGAACCATTTTCAAAAGTTTTGCAACTCAACCAGACCTCACTCAGTTATAAAGAAGGGTCACTTAAAAAGCAAGTTGATCATGTAGAAAGCTGCAACCCTACTTTCTATGTAGATGGTGAAAAGATTAATGCAGTAGATTTGTTGGCAAAAAATGAAGTATTTTGTACTGTCCTGATGAATGGTAAACCCACAGAGCTCACTGTTTCAACATGTAATGTTATGTCAGCAGAAACATTTGCTAGGGTGAGAGCTGGTGAGCAACTTCATTTGATTAATTGTGTGAAACGTGTTGCTTACAGAGGTGAGGAAATTCAAACCCAAGGCTCAGTAGTGCTTTCCAGTTATTCATCTGGGAACTGTTACAGCTTATGATTCTATGTAGTCCGAAGATCTATGGTGTCATTGTTAGGTCTCAGAGACAGTTTCAGAATGACTCTGCTTTCTTTTACCAAAGAAGTCAATCAAGTAAGCACACGTCCTAGTTCCAGTTTCACCAACTCTATTCCTTCAGAGTATGCTGATGTTTTCACTGACAATCTAGGTAAGCTCCCAGTTGTGTACTCCATAAAAATAGACCCAGAGGTCATTCCAGTGTTCAAACCAGCAAGGAGAGTTGTGATAGCTACACAGAACAAAGTCTAGGCCCGGTTAGAAAAAATGATGCAACAAGGTGTAATTTGTCCCGTTACAGATCCAACTGAGTGGGTGTCTTCCATGGTAGCTGCTCATAAAAAGAGCTCAGATAAAATCAGAATATGCACTGACTCAAGGACTTGAGCAAAGCATTAAAAAGACCTCATCATTCTATGTGTATAGTAGAGGAAGTCACAGGCTCGATGCCATATGCCACTGTTTTTTCTTTTCTGGATGCAAAGAGTTAATTTTGGCAAGTGATGTTTGATCACAAATCTTCACTACTGACTACATTCAGTTCTACATTTGGTAGATATAGATTTATCAGGATGCCTTTTGGAATAAATTCTTCAAGTGAAGTCTTTCAGAGTGCAATGCAGCAAATGTATTCAGTCTATCCATGTGCCATAATAGTAGATGATTTATTGATGGAAGCAATGGTGAAAC
The DNA here is from genome assembly GCF_019279795.1 of Protopterus annectens. Lineage (NCBI taxonomy): Eukaryota > Metazoa > Chordata > Ceratodontiformes > Protopteridae > Protopterus > Protopterus annectens. The sequence goes on along the minus strand of NC_056741.1, from coordinate 934,377,609 downwards.
AGAGCATGACAGAAACCTCAAGAAAGTTTTAGACAGAGCATGTGAAGTGAACTTGAAGTTCAATCCTCTGAAGTGTAAATTCAGACTAGCAAAAGTTACATAAGAAGGTCATTTATTCACCAGCACTGGCTTATGACCTGACCCATCCATGCAAGCAGCCATTCTTGAGATGCCTCCACTGGACAATGTCCAAGCCCTACATTGTTTCCTTGGCATGGTTAACTATTTGGGAAAGTTTATACCTGACTTCATTGAGCTGACAGCACCTTTAAGAGAGATGACACACAAAAATGTTATCTGATCATGGTTGTAACAGCACTAGAGAACATTTGATACCCTCAAGCAGAAATTTGCCACCCCACCTACATTAAGATACATAAGATACTATGATGTCAATAAACCAGTAATTCTTCACTGTGATGCTTCAAAGTGTTGTCTTGATGCAGTTATTCTTCAAGATGGCAGACGAGTAGCCTATGCATCTAGAACTCTTACTCAAACTGAAATGCAGTATGCTCGAATTGAGAAAGAACTTTTGGATATTGTGTTTGCATGTTCGAAGTTCCATGATTATGTTTATGGCTGAACTATTCAAACTGAGACTGATCATTAACCTTTAGTCACTATTTTAAAGAAGGCTATTCATATAGCTCCAGCAAGATTACAAATAATGATGCTCAGATTGCAAAAGAACAGTTTCAAATTGGTCTACAAAAAGGCAAACTTCTTTATCTGGCTGATACCTTATCCATATTACCCAGAAATACAACACAACAGCTTGATGCTGAGAATTTTGATTTCCATGACTTCTGTTTCATGGAAGTGCATAATTTTTGTACCGCGGGACTTAATGAGCTGAGAGATCATACAAAGACTGATCCAGTAATGCAAAAGCTCAACCACTTCATTGATGCTGGATTGCCATCAAAGAAATCTTGTGTACCACCACCAGAAGCGCAACCTTATTTTCCTTACTGAAATGAAATGTTGATGGAAGATGGTATCATTTTCAAAGGTCCTAAAGTGGTTCCTACTTTGTTACATTGTGAATATATGCAGATTTTTACATCATGACCACCGAGGTTCTGATTATACCAAAAGAAGTGCGAGAGGACTAGTATTTTGACCTTCTCTGTCAAAAGACATTGATAAAGTACTTTCATCTTGTTCAATATGCAATAGTACTAAACGGCATTTGCAAAAAGAGCCACTTCAGCTAAGCCAAATTCCTGAACTACCTTGGTCAACAGTAGCCACTAACATATTCGAGTGGAACAATCAGCATTAATTAGTGTTGGCAGACTCTTATTTGAACTGTTTTAAGATTGATTTGTAACCTAACCTAACATCTACTACTGTTATTGCTAAGTTGAAATGTCACTTCCCAGTCCATGGTAATCCATATAAACTTATCTCTGACAATGGTATCCAGTTTACCAGTCAATTGTTTCAGAAGTTTTCAAAAGAGAAGGACTTTGTTCATATTACAAGTAGTCCAGAATACCCACAGTCAAATGGTCTGCCTGAGCATGCAGTACAGAGTGCAAAGCAATTATTAGAGAGGTCAAAGTGTGACAATACCGATATCTTTTTGAATTTACTCATTCTCAGAAATATACCCCATGACAACACACTTGGCTCGTCTGCTCAGAGACTTCTATCTAGGCAAACTAGAACAACCTTGTCTATCAGTTCCAGCTTGTTGGTGCCTAAAGCTAAGTACAACAGATCAATCAAAGCCCAACTATTCAGGAAGCATTCTTTTCAGAAGTCCAGCTACAATAAAATGAGCATATCTCTTCATCCGTTGAAAAAAGAGAGCCAGTGAGGATACAAATGGCGAAAGGCTTCAACCGGATTGTTTAAGTGACAGGTATATGTACCAAGTCGAGATTCTACTTCATAGAATCAGGAGGTATAGATTAAAGGAGGAACTGTAGACAATTTCCTTTGTCAGAATCGATATCGCAGAATCGTGCTTCTGATACAGACTCTAGATCTCAGAGCAATCCAGACATTGTTCCTATGAAGAATGTCTCAAAACCTACTTCCATTCCTGATGTCGCAGATGTCCTCAAAGTTATAAATACATTAAAGACAGTCCCCATTGCTAGACCTAGTTCTAATTTTTATGTTGTCATTAATTCATCAGCTATTTCTCAGAGGGAGGATGTAGAACAGTGTGTCTATTGTATCTTTAAGGAGCATTTCCACATGTGGCATGTGCATCTAAATAGTGAGCACGTGCAGCAACAATGCCATTTTGAGAAAGCAGCCTGGGTATGAATATGTATCAGTGTGATAGACGGTCTGCTTATAAGTTTATTTACAGTTAAGTTACTAAACCTCAATCCTGATGTTTGTATATAATAAAGCTGCTTGAACAGATCCCACAACTGTTTGTCTGTTTTATCCTGACCAGACGAGTGACAACAGGGTCCAAAGAAAGCTGGTTTAGACAGTCCTGTGGTGGTTCTATGTGTCTGGTCCATACTATGTGTGATGGTTATAGTGTGTATGTGTCTCTGGCAATATGTTTGGTATTATAAGTTCTTGTATGTGAGACCCTTGCCTCCAGTGACATAGTATAACTGCATCTGTTGCATAACATATCAGTTTTCTTAGAAATTAGGTGGTTGCCAGCAAACATGAAACAATTGCTAGACTGCCTCAAGACACCCATATCCACCAAGCTGGCTATAAAGTTATTAGGAAAGTGCATATTCATCGTAACAAGTTCTTATTACATGAGCTAGAAGGGGATTTACAAGATGGGTTTCTGAGCAGCTTGTTTACTGTAAATTAGAGACTACAGTCAAGACTAACACTTGGGAGTGCTGCTCAAAGCACAAACTAGTTGCTCTTCAAATAACTATGCACTTAGGTAAGAAATTTCAGGAGTTTTATTAGGAAAATTTAAGTTCTAGGTGCCTGTGTCTATACAGGGCATAGCTAACTGCCACTCCATGATGAGATACATTGTACAAAACTGACAATTTTTTACAGGCACAGAAAGTCTCAAAACACACTAGCCCTCTGGCAAATCAAAAACACACATTTTAGGGTAAAGTGAAATGCATTAATGTTGGGCAAATGCTCAGCTCTGGATGGAACTGGATACTGTACATCAATCCAATCAAATACAATAGTAAAAACAGCAGCACTAAAATGCATTTTAAGGAAAACAAAAACTCTACAAAAAGCAAAAATGTAACAGCATAAGATAGACTGCAATGCAGCACTGTAAAGTACTTACTATACGGATGTGTTCCATGTGGAAAACACACTCAGCAAGCACTACAGCACACATCCATATACTATCAGATTTTCAATGTACTGTGTACAAGGAAAATCAGGTTATTTATTTATTTTTTTACTTATCTGATTTTCCTTGTATGCAGTACATTGCTAGTTAGAATGGAGTATATGGACATGTTCCATACATAAAACAGTCACCGTGTACTAGAACACATATACAAGGAAATCAAGTTATTTATGATTTTTTATGCACCTGATTTTCCCTCTTTAAAGAACATTGCGAGTCAGAAAGTAATATACGGACAAGTTCTGTATGCAAAACATTCACCAAGCACACTCCATGCATAAAACCATAAACCTCTTAACACATTCAAAAACACAAAAAGAAACATTTCCTGCTCTACCAGAGCATACAACATAGTAAATATAGTTACATCCCCCGAAATTTCGTGTCCATAACACATTTTAGCACTAATTGCACATTAAAATATTTAGAATTCCTTACAATCTAATGAAACAATAAACTAACCACACTTGCATTAAAATAAAAGAAATGAAATAAACTTGAACTAAAAGTTTGGAACTATTTTTGCAAAGAAAAAGAAATGGAAGAATACAAAATAAAGCAAACAAAAACCTAAATAACAGCAAAAACAGAACACACAACTTCCACCATTGTATAATAGCAATAGTCCACACACAGCCAGTGGTTATTATATTTTATCCTACTAAACGAGATATATTTTTAAAAAGGTATTTTTATTGACAAGTCACAACTCTGACAAAGGAAGTTCTTGTATGCACCTTATTTAATGATATGTGAACCTCAGTTCTGTATTTTCTGGTCAGGATTGATAAACCCATTTGGTAGGGCTCAAGTATGGATTTGGGACAATGGCTGTTTGCCAACACACATATTGTTTCTTTGGATAATGCACCACAATGTATGCAGCTCAAAAAGTGTATCTGTAAAGAACAGATATACAAAGAATAATAACTGCTGACATGTGGTATATTGACTGTCATGTTTGCCAAACACACATGGGAAATACTGGGAAAACATGTAGTAGTGAAACAGTCTGAGAATTTGTCATCAAGAATAGATACAATACTATGGCATCTATTGTATCTAATATTCCCCAGCATCTTTTTTCCTGCAAAATTCTATATCTGCTATTAGTATTGCAGAGGCTATCTATATAACGATGCCATAAAAGATCACTATTCCTTAAGAATCATAAGATAATGAGTTGTGCAACAAGCTCTTTCTGTGAATCAGACATTAGTGAAAGCTTTTACTAAGAGTAAAAGACTTGCAGAAACTGCTGATCAAAGTGAATGCTATTACTGATGGTTGAATAGTGGGAGGAGTACATTTACAAAGTACAGCGCATACTAATAGGGACTGGTATAGAGAAGGGGAGATGACACTGATGGGAATTACTATGATAACATTATTGTTAAGCTTTAAGAGCTTCTAGTTTCAAAAGCAACTCTATTAAGTACAGTTGTACAGGTTTTTCACTAAATGTTGCACGTTATGGATATATTGAGAAGACAGGGTACGGTGCTAGAATAAGACATTTTAGGTGTTGGGTGCTGAAAAGTGATGACATATAGTAGAGAGCAAAAAATACATACTGTCAGTGGGGAGTTATTTTAATAAGGTAGAGGGCAGACATATTGGAAATAGCAAGCTAATTTTGACAACGACCAGTTTAGATTTAACAACATGCTTACATACTGCTACCACAATGAATAAAAATTAACATCTGCTTCTTCGAGATGCATTTTTAGGGTTGTGTGTCTGCATTACATGTGAGAGTTAGTCTATGTGAACAAAATGGTAAATCATATTGAACCCTTGCATCTCTTATAGTGTTATTCTACTCTATTCATGACCTCAGAGAAAAATGTAGCCCCCATTTGTTTAAGGCCAGTAACAGAAGGATAGAGCAGTACAGGAAAACAGGTACATGATATTCATCAGCTGTTTCTTGGAAAAGGCACTGCTGTAAATAATGTAAAAAGCATGCTCTTAAAGAAGGCAGAGGGACAGCTAAATCATTAAGGAAGTATACGTGAAAGAAAATGAATAGTTCCTTTTTTGTGGTAGACTCAGCTTTGTGCTTTTGTTAGAGAACCCATGAGTAGGTCTTGGTGAATGTGCCCTCTATCGACCTTAAACAGGGCTATAAAGTTATTCTTTAAAATTCACATGAGCAAATAAATATGACAGAATACATTCTTCAGTTACCATTTATTCTGATCAAACGAATCATGATGTTGTAATTTACTTGGTATCTATGTTTTAGTTTTAAATAGTACTCAACCTGCCTTAAGTGAACAGCAAATCTATACTTTATATATTTTTTATGGTAACCTAACAGAACACGTGACTGATATAAGAGATAAAGGAAGTGAATATGGAGCAGATTAAAGTAAAGATGTGATGGAATCAGTACATAAAGTAACCTTCACTGAAGCAGGTGTTGTTTCATGAAAATGATTGCATTGGACTAAACAATTAAGCTGTATTTAAAGCCATTCCTTTTATGTACTCTATTATCAAAACAAAGTCTGTATAAATAATGAAAATTATGTTTGCTTCATTGAGAAAAGAATTGATTAATGAATCCCCAGTAAAGAAAAAATTCTTGCATTCGGTCCACCCTCATTAACCGGCCATGTCTCGTACCAATTTTTTAAACAGCGTATGTTAGATATGCATTTATTATGAATGCCACTTGATTTTTTTCAATTCATGCTGATGTGATATGAATTTGTGCACCACATTAGCATAAATTATAAACATCTGAAATGCATGAATGAGACAATGAAAGTCACACATATGAAAGTATCAGACAAAAGTGAAGGCAGTCATGTTTGTATTCGCTGTAATGGTGATAAAACATTACGTATACTATATGAAAATCATGGATATTGGAGCATTGGTTTCTTTGATTTCATCATCCAAACAAACATATTTGGACTTGGATACTGGATCACATTAGGAAGTTATTAGGTTTTTTAAAAATTATCAACAGATATTTCAGATGATTATACATACAAGTGAAAGTAAGACTGGAAAATATGAAACTGCCCTTTGTTTGTGACTTATCCTGTTCACAGTGCAGCTACTTTGCCTGATAATGGTATTATTATTAGTAATAGTATGATTATTATTATTATAATACAGTGCAGGTATGACATTTCTGTGTAACCTCTATTTCAATAATAAGAGCCGCTAATGACACTTGGTATTTAAATCACAGAAATTTCATTAGGAAACTATATCATTTCTTTGGTTTTCTATGCTCATTTAACTATATTTCCCAATCCAAGCTTGGTTAATGGTGCTAAAGGGTCATTTACACACTTCATCTACATATGTAAGTAATGTGTTAAATGTTGCAAATGCAGTGATGGAGCTGTATAACGCCTATGAAACAAATGGATGATAATGTTTGTGAAAACATGCTGAAAATGTATGCCAGTTAATGTTCATTGAGCAAAAGCCAGTTTGTATTGAAGATAAGGTAAGATGAAGAACTCTAGAATTGGGCAGAGTTTTAGAAGAGGACAAGGTCCTGACTGTCTGGATTTTGTTAAATCTAATGATGTGTAGTGGACTGAGTCTACAAAAAAGGACATTCAGCATTGAAAATCTTGTGGAGTGCTGTTAGCATAGACTGGGAGGAAATTTGGGAATAACAAAGATTATATCAGTGCAGTTTATTTCATTGTATGTTGGTTGTGGCAACCAGGAAATAGGTGTACTGTTCAAGCTCTACCTTATAGGTGGTTCATAGGTAATTACTAGGCTAACAACCCCATGGAGCCTTTTTAAGTCTAGCCATGCATCTCAAATGCATCTAACAAGTTTTGGTACCCACAGGCAATTTAATGGGTATATATAGGCTTAAGCATTGTTGGGCTAGTATTTATAGGTTGCTCCTGCTGTTTGAGGCATAGGTGTAATAACAGGAGTAAAGTTCTAATTCCCCATCCAGTAGTCCAAGTTACAATTGAATTGGATTAGGGAAGACGTCTGTTTCATGTGGATGGGAAGCTTGTTTCAGAGAAGGAGTAGTCCCTGAAACACACATTTGTCCCTTCAACATGTCCTTTGTATCCACCAGGATTTTACTGTAACAGATGTTGCAGGTTTAAAATTCAATGAAGGAGTGTAAAATATAAAAACCCAGGGACAGTTTAACTTTTCAAGCAGTTATGAAGCTGTTTTTATCAGATGGTAAAGTACTGCTCAAAAATGTGAGGTCAGAAAGGGCTAGACTATAGTAAGGGCTCATTATTGCAGAATAAGGACGTGGAATGTTCTAGGTATGGATACCCTGATTGTAGATTATATTGTGTTTTCTGTAGAAGATAAAGAAGAGAGGGAAGAAAGATAAAGCTTAATTTTCAGAGCAATCTAAGAGTAAGAGACATAATGAAGTTCTAATAACTTAATCGGATGAATGGCTGCTATACAAGCATGCAAATCAAGTAATTGGGTCTCCACCAACTTATAAATAATTCATGTTGGAGATAGGGTGACCATTAGATAATGGATCTTTATCTGAAAAAACTGTCGCAGGATGATAAGCAGAGTGACACCCCTCCCACATTTAAAACTAACACTGATGATTTGAAGAATAGTTCACATCCCTGCCCTGACATGTTTTGTTCTCCTGGAGGAGGGAGTTATATCTTAAGAGGTATTTGGCAAAGAGTACATGGCCCTCAGACTCATGTGCTTTGTAGTTCTTAATAGTCTGTTGTTCTATATGGTTATATGTCTTGTATCTGATTTCCAGTGGCTGGACAGAGGTTATCTCCCCTTCATGAACATATTTTGTTTCTCACTATACATTTAGTTGCTGGTTTTATAGGGAGGAAAGTAACAAGACTTTACAGGACTGGGACTATATATATATATAAAATGTTTACTCAAATGGAATAGATACCTCATGACATCTACATTGTGGGTGAAGTTTTCTCTCGTGTATTTTAGGCTGTTTACTTTAGAATGTTCATTCACTCATGTTTGAATACTGCCAGATTCCTGATGAAGTTTGAATACTAAAGAATGAAAGCGCTCAAATACGAAATTTGTTTTTCTAGTTCTTTTTTCTTCCTTCATTAGAGTTTTGTTATTATATATATACACACACACACACACACACCACACACACCGCACACACACACACACACACACACACACACACACACACACACACACACACACACACACACACACACACACACACACACACACACACACACACACACACACACACACACACACACACACACACACACACACACACACACACACACACACACACACACACACACACACACACACACACACATGCAAATTAGTAATAAGTAAAATTTGAGATGAACAGTTCAGATTCAGGTTAGGATGCATCACAACTGACCTGATGTTTACAGTGATATAACACAGAAAAGCTAGAGATGAGAAGAGTCCAGGTGGGCATTCCTAGACTTGAAGAAAGCATATGACAAATGTAGAACAGTGTGTGTGTAGTATCTTTAAGAAGCATTTCCAAGCATGGCACGCGCATATAAATAGAGAGCACATACAGACAGCAGTGACATTTTGAGAGAACAGCCAGGGTATGAACATATATGAGTGTGGTAGTCTGTCTGTTTATAAGTTTATTTAAGTTTAAGTTACTAATCCTCAGTCCTGATGTGTTTGTGTATAATAAAGCTGTTTGAACAGGACTCACAACTGTTCATCTGTTTTATCCTGACCAGATGAGTAACATGGTGTCAGAATCGGGATTTAGGAGCCAGCTTTTCCTAAGCCACGAGTTACAGAGTTAACAGTGAAGGCATGTTGAACAGACCAAGTGTAAAAAAGGGCCAGAAAAGAATTACAGGTAACCAAAACTCGTACAAATGATTTATTTTATAAAAGAAATAATACAGAGCATTCAAGAGCCAGAACACATTATTAATAAAATGACTAGCACAGAAACGTATTATTAATCAAACAAAAGGCACAAAACACATTATTGATTAAATGAGATGTTTGGAATTAAGATAGTTGATAGAATTAACAAAAAAGTTCATAAAGGGTTCAGAGTTGCCTCAGAGATGTATAACCAGCATATTTAAAATAAAACAAGCATGTTTAGAGTAAAGCAAGCACAAGAAAAGTTTAATGAGTATGAAAATAGGTTAAATGGGCATAATGCATATAATGAAAGGGCAAAAAGGGCAAATTAAGTATAAGTAAAGCAAGATGGCCACATATTTTTTGGCAAACGACTGCATTTTGGGAATTAGCTAATATTCCGCATTGACCAAAGCTACTCAAAGAATAACTAAAGTTGTTTGAAGTATCTCAGAGTGTGTAAAGTATTTGTAGTATGTGCTTTATTACTGTGCATTTATTCTGAACAGTTTACTGTTTGCAAAGTGCAATTATTGTGTAAAGTGCAGTCAGAATACAGACATTTTGAAAAGCTTCTTGTGCTGTGTACATTTATTCGCAAAGTACAGCCATTTCAAAGTGTTTCTTACACTGTACAGAGTTATTTAGCAAAGTACAGCAATTTTGGAAAAGTTCAGTGTGCTCTATACAGTTTATTCAAAAAGTGCAATCATTTTGAAATGTTTCTTACACTGATAAGAGGAGATTTCACAGAGTACAGTGATTTCAAAAGTGTTCTTGTACCACAGAGACTTATTTTACAAAATTCAGCTGTTTAGATGCTTGTTGTGCTATGGGGCATAATTGCAAGTTCTGGCATGAATTTCTGGCATATGTATATGTATGCATGTTCATACATAATTGGAAAAGCCTTCACTAATATGTGTTAATACGGCAGAGGCATTTTGCAGACCAAGTCCACTTGCATTTGATCATAATATTGCAGAGAATTGGTGAGTATTTGAGCAGGAATATGCTATTTTCATACAAGCAGCTTTTTCTGACAAAGATGCACATACCAGGGCATTCATTTTGCTTAACTTAGCAGGGTCAGAGACCATTGAGAGTATTCCTTTGTGTATGCACCAGTAGTATATGCAGGAGGGGGGGGGAATGTCATATTGTTGTACCGGCTGAATCAAGGAAGGACCCCGAGTGCTTGTAACATAAATTTAGAGAAATGTGCAACACCCAGTCAAATGTTGCAATAGAGAGGCACCTATTTTTTACAAGAGACCAAAAGCCAGGAGAAACTTTTGCAGCTTACATTACTAACGTGAGAAAAAAGGCTAAAATGTGCAGGTTTGGTGATCGGAAAGATGAGTTGATAAAGGACAGGCTTGTTTGTGGTGTTAATAATGCTGCAGTGAGAAAGATTCAACTTTGTGGCAGTGATTTAACACTGAGCAAAGCTATTGAGATTTGTCAAATCCACAAGTTCACAGAATGGCACACAAGTATGCTCACAAGTGATAAAAGCATGGTTTCAGCAAGCCCTAGAGTAAACGTAGACAGTTTGCAGCATGTGGCTAGCAGAAGCAGGCCTAAGCACAAGGCAGCTGCAGCCACTGCAGGTTTCACAGGGAAAACCCATAGGCTATAGCTCTCCAGCAAGTTCTAAGACTATCTCAGTAAAATGGACATGCTCACTGCAGTACAAGGGTGACTCAGCAAAACCCAAGTCAAGTTTCAGTGTCAACTGTCGTAATTGTGGTGCCAATCATGAGTCTAAAAGAGAAAAGTGTTTAACATTTCATCAGCAATGTCACAAATGTAAAAAATGGAACCATTTTCAAAAGTTTTGCAACTCAACCAGACCTCACTCAGTTATAAAGAAGGGTCACTTAAAAAGCAAGTTGATAATGTAGAAAGCTGCAACCCTACTTTCTATGAAGATGGTGAAAACATTAATGCAGTAGATTTGTTGGCAAAAAATTAAGTGTTTTGTACTGTCCTGATAAATGGTAAACCCACAGAGCTCACTGGTTCAACATGTAATGTTATGTCAGCAGAAACATTTGCTAGGGTGAGAGCTGGTGAGCAACTTCATTTTACTAATTGTGTAAAACTTGTTGCTTATAGAAGTGAGGAAATTCAAACCAAAGGCTCAGTAGTGCTTTCAAGCTATTCATCTGGGAACAGTTACAGCTTATGATTCTTTGTAGTCTGAAGACCTATGGAGTCATTGTTAGGTCTCAGAGACAGTTTGATAATGAGACTGCTTTCTTTTACCAAAGAAGTCAATCATGTAAGCACATGTCCTAGTTCCAGTTTTACCAGTTCTATTTCCTCAGAGTATGCTGATGTTTTCAGTGACAATCTAGGTAAACTCCCAGTTGTGTAATCCATAAAAATAGACCCAGAGTTCATTCCAGTGTTCAAACCAGCAAGGAGAGTTGTGATAGCTACACAGAACAAAGTCTAGGCCCAGTTAAAAAAAATGATGCAACAAGGTGTAATTTTTCCCGTTACAGATCCAACTGAGTGGGTGTCTTCCATGGTAGCTGCTCATAAAAAGAGCTCAGATGAAATCAAAATATGCACTGACTCAAGAGTCTTGAGCAAAGCATTAAAGAGACCTCGTCATTCTATGTGTACAGTAGAGGAAGTCACAGCCTTGATGTCAAAAGACACTGTTTTTTCTGTTCTGGATGCGAAGAGTTCATTTTGGCAAGTGATGTTTGATCACAAATCTTCACTACTGACTACATTCAGTTCTCCATTTGGTAGATATAGATTTATCAGGATGCCTTTTGGAATAAATTCTTCAAGTGAAGTCTTTCAGAGTGCAATGCAGCAAATTTATTCAGGCTATCCATGTGCCGTAATAGTAGATGATTTATTGGTTGGAAGCAATGGTGAAGCAGAGCATGACAGAAACCTCAAGAAAGTTCTAGACAGAGCAGGTGAAGTGAACTTGAAGCTCAATCCTATGAAGTGTAAATTCAGACTACCAGAAGTTACATAAGAAGGTAATTTATTCACCAGCACTGGCTTATGACCTGACCCATCCATGCAAGCAGCCATTCTTGAGATGCCTCCACTGGACAATGTCCAAGCCCTACATTGTTTCCTTGGCATGGTTAACTATTTGGGAAAGGTTATACCTGACTTCATTGAGCTGACAGCACCTTGAAGAGAGATGACACACAAAAATGTTGTCTGATCATGGTTGGAACACTACTAGAGAACATTTGATACCCTCAAGCAGAAAATTGCCTCCCCATCTACATTAAGATACATAAGATACTATGATGTCAATAAACCAGTAATTCTTCACTGTGATGCTTCAAAGTTTGGTCTTGATGCAGTTACTCTTCAAGATGGCAGATGAGTAGCCTATGCATCTAGAACTCTTACTCAAACTGAAATGCAGTATGCTCGAATTGAGAAAGAACTTTTGGATATTCTGTTTGCATGTTCGAAGTTCCATGATTACGTTTATGGCCGAGCTATTCAAACTGAGACTGATCATTAACCTTTAGTCACTATTTTAAAGAAGGCTATTCATATAGCTCCAGCAAGATTACAAAGAATGGTGCTCAGATTGCAAAAGAACAGTTTCAAATTGGTCTACAAAAAAGGCAAACTTCTTTATCTGGCTGATACCTTATCCAGATCACCCAGAAATACAACACAACAGCTTGATGCTGAGAATTTTGATTTCCATGACTTCTATTTCATGGAAGTGCATAATTTTTGTACCGCGAGACTTAATGAGCTGAGAGATCATACAAAGACTGATCCAGTATTGCAAAAGCTCAACCACTTCATTGATGCTGGATGGCCATCAAAGCAATCTTGTGTACCACCAGAAGTGCAACCTTATTTTCCTTACTGAAATGAAATGTTGATGGAAGATGGTATCATTTTCAAAGGTCCTAAAGTTACAATTGAATTGGGTTAGGGAAAAAGTCTGTTTCATGTGGATGGGAAGCTTGTTTCAGAGAAGGAGTAGTCCCTGAAACACACATTTGCCCCTTCAACATGTCCTTTGTATCCACCGTGATTTTATTATAACATATGTTGCAGGTTTAAAATTCAGTGAAGGAGTGTAAAATATAATAACCCAGGAACAGTTTAACTTTTCAAGCAGTTATGAAGGTGTTTTTATCAGATGGTAAAGTACTGCTCAAAAATGTAAAGTCAGAAAGGGCTAGACTATAGTAAGGGCTCATTATTGCAGAATAAGGATGTGGAAGGTTCTAGGTATGGATACCCTGATTGTAGTTTATACTGGGTTTTCTGTAGAAGATAAAGATGAGTGGGAAAAACAGCATGAGTAAGAGGAAAGATAAAGCTTAATTTTTAGAGCAATTTAAGAGTAAGAGAGATAATGGATTTCTGATGAGAAAAGTCCAGGTGGGCATTCCTAGACTTGAAGAAAGCATATGACAAGTGTAGAACAGTGCATGTGTTGTATTTCCAGAAGCATTTCCAAGTGTGGCACATTCATATAAATAGCGACCGACTGCAGGCAGCAGTGCCATTTTGAGAGAACAGCCAGGGTGTGAACATGTATGAGTGTGGTAGTCTGTCTGTTTATAAGTTTATTTAAGTTTAAGTTACTAAGCCACAGTCCTGATGTGTTTGTATATAATAAAGCTGTTTGAACAGGACTCACAACTGTTCATCTGTTTTATCCTGACCAGATAAGTGACATGGTGCCAGAACTGGGATTTAGGAACCAACTTTTCCTAAGCCACGAGGTACAGAGTTAATAGTGAAGGCATGTTGAACAGACCGAGTGGAAAAAAGGGCCAGAAAAGAATTACAGGTAACCAAAACTTGTACAAATGATTTATTTTATAAAAGAAATAATGCAGAGCATTCAACAGGACAGAATGCATTATTAATAAAATGACTAGCACAGAAATGTATTATTAATCAAACAAAAGGCACAAAACATATTATTGATTAAATGAGATGTTTGGAATTAAGATAGTTGATAGAATTAACAAAAAAGTTTGTAAGGGGTTCAGCATTGCCTCAGAGTTGTATAACCAGCATGTTTAAAATAAAACAAGCATGTTTAGAGTAAAGCAAGCACAAGAAAAGTTTAATGAGTATGAAAAGAGGTTAAATGGGCATAATGCATATAATAAAAGGGCAAAAAGGGCAAATTACATATAAGTAAAGCAAGATGACCACATGTTTTTAGCAAACAACTGTATTTTGGGAATGAGCTAATATTTCGCATTGACCAAAGCTACTCAAAGAATAACTAAAGTTGCTTGAAGTATCTCAGAGAGTGTAAAGTGTTTGTAGTATGTGCTTTAATGCTGTGCATTTATTCCGAAGAGTTTACTATTTGCAAAGTGCAATTATTGTGTAAAGTGCAGTCAGAATACAGACATTTTGAAAAGCTTTTTGTGCTGTGTACATTTATTCGCAAAGTACCGCCATTTCAAAGTGTTTCTTACACTATACAGTTATTTAGCAAAGTACAGCCATTTTGGAAAAGTTCACTGAGCTCTATACAGTTTATTCGAAAAGTGCAATCGATTTGAAGTGTTTCTTACACTGATAAGAGGTGGTTTCACAGAGTACAATGATTTCAAAAGTGTTCTTGTACCACAGAGACTTATTTCACAAACTTCAGTTGTTTAGAGGCTTGTTGTGCTATTTGGCATAATTGCAAGTTCTGGTATGAATGTCTGGCATATGTATATGTATGTATGTATGTTCATACATAATTGGAAAAGCCTTTACTAATGTGTGTTAATATGGCAGAGGCATTTTGCAGACCAAGTCCACTTGCATTTGATCATAATATTGCAGAGAATTGGTGAGTATTTGAGCAGGAATATGCTATTTTCATACAAACAGCTTTTTCTGACAAAGATGCACATACCAGGACATTCATTTTGCTTAACTTAGCAGGGTCACAGACCATTGAGAGTGCTCATTTGTGTATGCACCAGCAGTATATGCAGGAGAGGGGCAAAAATGTTATATTGTTTTACCGGCTGAATCATGAGAGGACCCCAAGTGCTTGTAACATAAATTTAGAGAAATGCGCAACCCCCCAGACAAATGTTGCATTAGAGAGGCACCTATTTTATACAAGAGACCAAAAGCCAGGAGAAACTTTTGCAGCTTACATTACTAACTTGAGAAACAAGGCTAAAATGTGCAGGTTTGGTGATTTGAAAGATGAGTTGATGAAGTACAGGCTTTTTTATGGTTTTAATAATGCTGCAGTGAGAAAGATTCAACATTGTGGCAGTGATTTAACATTGAGCAAAGCTACTGTGATTTGTCAAATCCACAAGTTCACAGAAATGCACACAAGTATGCTCACAAGTGATAAAAGCATGGTCTCAGCAAGCTCTAGCGTAAATGTAGACAGTGTGCAGTGTATGGCTAGCAGAAACAGGCCTAAGCACAAGGCAGCTGTCGCCACGTCAGGTTTCACAGGGAAAACCCATGGGTTATAGCTCTCCAGCAAGTTCTAAGACTATCTCAGTAAAATGGACATGCTCACTGCAGTACAAGGGTGAGCCAGCAAAACCCAAGTCAAGTTTCATTATCAACTGTCGTAATTGTGGTGCCAATCATGAGTCTAAGAGAGAAAAGTGTTTAGCATTTCATCACCAATGTCACAAGTGTAAAAAATGGAACCATTTTCAAAAGTTTTGCAACTCAACCAGACCTCACTCAGTTATAAAGAAGGGTCACTTAAAAAGCAAGTTGATCATGTAGAAAGCTGCAACCCTACTTTCTATGAAGATGGTGAAAAGATTAATGCAGTACATTTGTGAGCAAAAAATGAAGTGTTCTGTACTGTCCTGATCAATGGTAAACCCACAGAGCTCACTGGTTCAACATGTAATGTTATGTCACCAGAAACATTTGCTAGGGTGAGAGCTGGTGAGCAACTTCATTTTACTAATTGTGTAAAACTTGTTGCTTATAGAAGTGAGGAAATTCAAACCAAAGGCTCAGTAGCGCTTTCAAGCTATTCATCTAGGAACAGTTACAGCTTATGATTCTATGTAGTCCAAAGACCTATGCAGTCATTGTTAGGTCTCAGAGACAGTTTGAGAATGAGACTGCTTTCTTTTACCAAAGAAGTCCATCGTGTAAGCACATGTCCTAGTTCCAGTTTCGAGTATGCTGATGTTTTCAGTGACAATCTAGGTAAACTCTCATTTGTGTACTCCATAAAATAGACCCAGAGGTCATTCCAGTGGTCAAACCAGCAAGGAGAGTTGTGATAGCTACACAGAACAAAGTCTAGACCCAGTTAGAAAATATTATGCAACGAGGTGTAATTTGTCAAGTTACAGATCCAACTGAGTAGGTGTCTTCCATGGTAGCTGCTCTCAAAAAGAGCTCAGATGAAATCAGAATATGCACTGACTCAAGAGACTTGAGCAAAACATTAAAGAGACCTCATCATTCTATGTGTATAGTAGAGGAAGTCACAGCCTTGATGCCAAATGTCACTGTTTTTTTCTGTCCTGGATGCAAATAGTTCATTTTGGCAAGTGATGTTTGATCACAAATCTTCACTACTGACTACATTCAGTACTCCATTTGGTAGATATAGATTTATCAGGATGACTTTTGGAATATATTCTTCAAGTGAAATCTTTTAGAGTGCAATGCAGGAAATTATTTCAGGCTATCTATGTGCCATAATTGTAGATGATTTATTGGTTGGAGGCAATGGTGAAGCAGAGCATGACAGAAACCACAAGAAAGTTCTAGACAGAGCACGTGAAGTGAAGTTGAAGCTCAATCCTCTGAAGTGTAAATTCAGACTACCAGAAGTTGCATATGAAGGTCATTTTTTTTCACCAGCACTGGCTTATGACCTGACCCATCCATGCAAACAGCCATTCTTGAGATGCCCGCACTTGACAATGTCCAAGCCCTACATTGTTTCCTTGGCATGGTTAAGTATTTGGGCAAGTTTATACCTGACTTCATTGAGTTGACAGCACCTTTAAGAGAGCTGACATGCAAAAATGTTGTCTGATCATGGTTGGAACAGTACCAGAGAACATTTGATACACTCAAGCAGAAAATTGCCACCCCACCTACATTAAAATACACAAGATACTATGATGTCAATAAACCAGTAATTCTTTACTGTGATGCTTCAAAGTTTGGTCTCGATGCAGTTATTTTTCTAGACAGCAGACGAGTAACCTATGCATCTAGAACTCTTACTCAAACTGAAATGCAGTATGCTTGAATTGAGAAAGAACTTTTGGATAGTGTGTTTGCATGTTCGAAGTTCCATGATTATGTTTATGGCCGAGCTATTCAGACTGAGACTGGTCATTAACCTTTAGCCACTATTTTAAAGAAGGCTATTCATACAGCTCCAGCAAGATTACAAAGAATGATGCTCAGATTGCAAAAGAACAGTTTCAAATTGGTCTACAAAAAAGGCAAACTTCTTTATCTGACTGATACCTTATCCAGATCACCCAGAAATACAACACAACAGCTTGATGCTGAGAATTTTGATTTCCATGACTTCTATTTCATTGAAGTGCATAACTTTTGTACTGCGAGACTTAATGAGCTGAGAGATCATACAAAGACTGATCCAGTATTGCAAAAGCTCAACCACTTCATTGATGTTGGATGGCCATCAAAGTGCAACCTTATTTTCCTTACTGAAATGAAATGTTTATGGAAGATGGTATCATTTTCAAATGTAGTAAAGTGGTTTCTACTTTGTTACATTCTGAATATATCCAGATTTTTACATCATGGCCACCGAGGTTCTGATTCTACCAAAAGAAGGGTGAGAGAACTAGTATTTTGGCCTTCTCTGTCAAAAGACATTGATAAAGTACTTTCATCTTGTTCAATATGCAATAGTACTAAACTACATTTGCAAAAAGAGCCACTTCAGCTAAGCCGAATTCCTGAACTACCTTGGTCAACAGTAGCCACTAATATATTCGAGTGGAACAATCAGCATTACTTAGTGTTGGCAGACTCATATTCAAACTGTTTTAAAATTGATTTGCTACCTAACCTAACATCTACTACTGTTATTGATCAGTTGAAATGTCACTTCTCAGTCCATGGTGTGTGTGTGTGTGTGTCTTTCGGCTTTTCCTGGTTAGGGGTCGCCACAGCGGAACTCCAGTCCGCTAATGATTGGTAGTTGATTTTTACATGCTGAGTTGTCAGCCCTAACGTACAACCTTCAACGAAGGTACGCCCATTCATGCATGTCTCCACGCAGAAGATGCTCTAGCTGAGAGTCGAAGCGGACAGCATCTTACTGTGAGGTGGCAGCGCTACCGCAGCACCACCACCGCGGATCCACTTCTCAGTCCATGGTAATCCATATAAACTTATCTCTGACAATCGTATCCAGTTTACCAGTCAAGATAAAAACCCAGGGACAGTTTAACTTTTCAAGCAGTTATGAAGGTGTTTTTATCAGATGGTACAGTACTGCTCAAAAATATGAAATCAGTAAGGGCTAGACTATAGTAAGGGCTCACTATTGCAGAATACGAACATGGAAGGTTCTAGGTCTGGATACCCTGATTGTAGTTTATACTGGGTTTTCTGTAGAAGATAAAGATGAGTGGGAAGAACAGCATGATTAAAAGGAAAGATAAAGCTTAATTTTCAGAGCAATTTAAGAGTAAGAGACATAATGGATTTCTAATAACTTAATCAGATGAATGGCTGCTATACAAGCATGCAAACCAAGTAATTGGGTCTCCATCAACCTATAAATAATTCATGTTGGAGATAGAGCGAGCATTAGTTAATGGATCTTTATCTGAAAAAAGCTGTTCCAGGATGATAAGCAGAGTGGCACCCCTCCCACCTTTAAAACTAACACTGATGATTCGAAGAATAGTTCACATCCTTGCCCTGACATGTTTTGTTCTCCTTGAAGAGGGAGTTATATCTTGAGGTATTTAACAAAGAGTACATGCCCCTCAGACTTAGGTGCTTTGTAGTTCTTAATAGTCTGTTGTTCTATATGGTTATATGTCTTGTATCTGATTTCCAGTGGCTGGACAGAGGTTATCTCCCCTTCATGAACATTTTTTTTCTCATTATACATTTAACTGTGAGTTTTATAGGGAGGAAGGTCACAAGACTTTGCAGGACTGAAACTATGTATATATATATATATATATATATATATATATATATATATGGTTCTACCTGACTTCCACAATCAACAAACAAAACACATTCCCCATCCAAAACCACATACACAACCATATATATATATATATATGTATATATATATATATATATATATATATATATATATATATATATATATATATATATATATATATATATATATATATATATATATATATATAGTACATTACAATAAAACTATCCAAGAGGTACTACTGAACATTAGATATATAAAAAAAACTCTAACAAAAGAAGGAAAAAGAACTAGAAAAAAAAAAAATCCTATTTGAGTGTGTTTGTTCTTTATTATTCGAACTTCATCAGAAATCTTTCAGTATTCAAATATGAGTGAGTGAAAATTCTAAAGTAAACAGCCTAAAATACAACAGAGAAGACTCCACCCACAATGTTGATGTCATAAACTATCTATTCCATTCAAGTAAACATTTTATGTTTAAATTACCATTCAGTCCAGGGGGCGAGTCAGCATGCAGCTTAACTTGCCACTGTAATTCCTTAACCTCAAGTAAGTTATTACTGTCACCAAAAGGCACAACAACTTTCTCAAGAACAGAAAAATTAAAGCATGATAACTGGGAAAACTCAGAGCTATGTTTGACTAAAGTGTTTTTAAAGTTAGATTCTAATAGCTCTGCAATGTTCCTTTATTCTGTCACTTGGCTTACGAATAGTTTTACCAATGTAGAACGATACTCAGTATGAGCAATTTGCAATGTAAACAATAAAAGTGGAAGCACAATTGAATGCTTCTGTAAACTTTAGGGTAAAACTTTGTGCTGATAGAAACAGCTGATCTCCCACTAAAATGTATTTACAGCAAATACAATGATCACATGAGAACATGCCTGCATTATTAGGAATTGACAAACTGTACCAGTTTTTCTCAGATTCAAATAAAGATTTAAACAAAATTCTTTTTAAAAACAAAATGAGTGGGTGGGACCCAAAGCTCTGCAAAGTTCTTTGTTAGCATTAATAATGCTCCAGTTTGTGGTGATACATTGTCTAATATTGTTGGAATCCAAAGAGATTGGTAGAGGAAAATGAGAACTGTCATTGCCCTGATTTACAGATGTCAGTAAACCCATACTTTAAAATGGGTTGGTGGCGAGAATGTCTGCAACTGGAAACTTGTTGAAAGCAAGAGTAGATGAAATCAGCAGGATAGTTTCTGAAAAAGCCCTTACATATGAGATGCCCAACAGAGAAGGCTTTCCTTACCACTGTGGAAACTTGGTGGTTGAAGTTCAGATTGATATCTACTTGTGTTCCCAGATCTCATACCACTGGGTTTGAACTTGGTGGGGGTGCTGCCAATACTGTAATTAGCAGGGAATTCCATTTTGCTAAAGTGGATAATAATGTACTTTGTGTTTAGTTTTAGACCATGGCTTTGGCACCAATCATTTGTCTGTGATAGCCCCTTCTGTAATATGTTAACATCATTGTGGGATTCAGTGAGTGCACACAATCTGCAATTATTAGCAAACTTGGTAAGCCAAAAGCCATTTAATTTAGCCTAGACTTCTGAGAAATAGATTACAAACAGTAGAGGGCTCAGCACAGATCCTTATGGTACACCAGTACTGGCAGGTCTACTGGCAGAGGTGGATTCACCAGTTTTGACAGTATTGCTCTGTTGGTGAGCTAATTGGATACCCATCTAGTGACATAAGGGTTAATCCTAAAATGAGAGTGTCTTAATGATACCTGAGTGAGTGATTGTGTCAAAAGCTTTGGCTAGGTCAAGATAGGTGGTATGCACTGTCTTACCTTCATCCAGGGCTTTGTTGACTTTCTCAAAGAAGCCTACTAAGTTTAATGAGCATGATCTACCCTTAACAAAGCCAAATTGGGTTGAAGATAAAGTTTGAAGGTTTCCCAAGTCCTTGTTAAGGTTATGATAGTTATTTCCATGGCCTTGCAGATGAGGATGGTCAGCCTTATGGGTCTATAGTTTCCACGGTTGGTTGGTGGCCTCCTCCTTTGTGCAAGGGAATCACTGTTACTGTTTTTTAATCTGCTGGAACAAAGCCAGTTCTTAGGATATGGTTAGAGAATGCCAAGTGGGTCCACTAGGTCCTGTTGTAGATTGTTTAGTAAGAAATCTGGAATGTTATCTGGTCCTATTGAGGCCATGTCTTTGGCCTTGGAGAGCACAGATATGACCTGATCTCTACAGATACTAGGCAGAGGACTGCTGTCCAGTATGATTTGGGCTTTTGGGGACAGGGAGGTGAAGTTTGCACCAAATCTATCAGCTAGCAGGTTAGCAATTTCTTCTGGTATAGTATAGGTGGTACCATCTACTATCAGCTCGGCACATAGCTTGTCATCCACTTTTACATTTTAGACATAGGTAAGGAATGCTTTGATTATCCTTAGCTAGGGATGCTATTTTCGTTTTGTAATTAGCTTTAGGGGACTTTAAAGGATGTCTGATTTCCTTGTCCAAGCTGTGGAGGGATTTCTTCCTCTGCTGAGTCAGTTCCCCCTATTTTTAGACATCAGTTTCTTCTTCTTGTTATATAACCTGTTTATACTTGAGGGCCACCAGGGTGGCTTGTTTTTTTCAGGAGGACTTGGTTTTGAGCTAGTCAGGTACAGCTGAGTCTGTACAGTTGCTTAAGTGATTATACAGGACATTTGTGTACACCTCTGATATAGGAGTCATTGTCTGTGATTTGGGGGATATAAAACTATTGCTTAGTAGGCTGTAGTTTGCTTTTTTTGTTTTTTGCTCCTATAGGGGTGTCAGGTCTAATAGTTACTTCAAATGAGAAGTAACAATAACAAAAAAAAACAGTCACCTGAGCCACGGTTCGGGCATTATCTCTGTCCACCATGGCACTGGAGGTCACCTTCTCATGTGGTCCAATGAGGGGAGTAACCCTCAGATGAATTTGGTGAACCTAGGTGAGGGGGTGGGGAAAGTGTGTAGGACATTATAACAAAATAAATAAATAAATAAATAAATCCAGAAATGGAATATGGGCAGCTGAGAACTCCAGAATGCCCTTTGGTGAAACAACTGGCCCAAGCAATATAAGGTATGATTTTAGAAGGTGTGAAGGGATCTTTGAGATGGGATTGGAGGATGGCCAATAAATGAAAGCATCCACAAAGATATTAACCACATGTAGTTTGAGGTCTATAGACTTGCTTTCTTCATAAATACAAAAAATGGCCTCAGTTTGAAGGTATTTATCCATGTTAGAAATATTTGAGTTTGCAATGCAATAAATAGATATTAAAGCATTTTGCACCCTCCTAAATCTAAGCTGACCCTGTGTTAGCAGTTTGTAACTTCTAAATACTAAGACCATTAGATTACCTAGGAAGATTATATTGGACTTTTTACCACCATGTTGCTTCCATTGTATAGAAAGCTTTCTAGATGGCCCACCTCATAAATAAGGATATCTCATCCAGGGACAAAGAGGTCATAACATCCCTGTATTCTTCCCTTATAAGGCCCATTATTTAGTGCAATGCCCCGTTCTGCATGTACCTCACAAAGCACATACAGCAGCTAGAGATACCACAGAGGTTCCTCACCAGGAGAGTCCAGGGCCTCAAAAATCTACCATACATAGGCTAAATGCCCCATCCCTCTACTCAGTTTCATACAGACGTCACACAGGTGACCTCTGTCTGGCATACAAGGTGATCTCGGACCCTGCCTTGATGGGAATGCTGCATATCTGCAAGTCAAGCTCCACGTGGCCTCAACCTGGTCTGTGACAGCAATGGGTCTCGATGGTGGAACAGATTTGTGTCCGTGAAACTCCCCCATCTGTGGAATAGACTCCCTGTTCACATCAATCAGAGTATCTCTTTACCCCTTTTTTAAACACAATCTGGATAACTGGATGGGAATTAGAAAATACATCCCTGTGATTCCACCCGTGTTCCTGCTGGACAGGTGCATTGGGTGCTGATTTGTCTAAACATGTGGTAAACTCTTGGCTAGGCTTATAAGGGGCTCAGGGCCAGTAGCCTAGTAACTTTCTATGATCATATGAACTCAGAGAACATAATTTATGCATAGTCTCTAGTGACTCTCAGTTAAGGAGATGTAGTGTATTGATAAAAGTGCTTTCATAAAAAGTAGCAAGTTTTTTTAACAGGCTGTAATGATGTGCTTCAGGTTTTTTGCTCTGGTACCTTATGGTGCAAATTATTAAGTTCATCGATTTTTTAGATTTAGATTAGTAGTAGGCTAACTGCCCTTGTGAGCTGTTTGAAGCCTAGCTATTTCCCCAATGTGAGAATCAAACAATCAAACCCTGCACCTTGTGTTTATAAGGTAAACACTTTAACCATTATGCCACCCCTCCCAAGTGCATACCTAGGCTGTCTGACAAAGTTCCTGGGAAGAGATTTTTAGTTACGGAGGATGTTAGAAGCCATATAAGAGTTCATTGGCTTGCTGTGGCTTTGTTATATCTCAATGGTCTCATTGTAAGTTGTATGAACTGGTGCAGATCTTTAGTATTGGTTGGAGTTTCAGATTGCGTTTATGAATTTATATTCGCATCCCTCAATATTAGATTTTCATGAAGGATTGTCGAGGAGGCCCATCAGAGAATAAGTTCCAGTGTTTTAGCATTGATACCTGGGGTATGTAGATATATATATATATATATATATATATATATATATATATATATATATATATATATGTGTATGTTTGTTTGTGTCTTTTGGCTGTATATATATATATATATATATATATATATATATATATATATATATCTATATCTATATATATATATATATATATATATCTATATATATATATATATATATATACATATATATATATATATATATATATATATATATATATATATATATATATATATATATATATATATATATATATATATATGTATATATATATATATATATGTATATATATATATATATATATATATATATATATATATATAGCATTAATCTGTCAAAAGCCTTTGATGACACTGTTGCCCACCATAAGCACCTTCTATAACTCCCTCAATTACACCTTTCCATTCCCCATATTTCCTTGTGCAATTAGTCTCTCTGGCAGAACACACATGTCAAATGGTCACAGTCTGCCTATCCCTGTAGGGATCCTCCAGGAATTTATCTTAGGCCCACTAATATTTAATATCTTTTTTAATGAACTTCCTCTTAACTCTGGCAACTCTTCCATTATCGAATATGCAGATGACTCCACCATCATCTGCTCTGCCAAAACACTTAATGTCATTCCAACTCCCATTTATTATTTCTCATTAATTGAAGCATGGATGAAAAAATAAATCTGGTTCTTAATTCCAAAAATAAATAGATACACACACAAATAAATAAACATAAAAAAGAAACAACAAAAGATATCACATTGTTCACTCCCAAGATGAATCAGAACATGGTCCCTGGATTTTCCATTACAATTTCTAATGGCATTCCAGCTGAAGCTAAACTAAACTTATTGGTGTCGCAATTGATATGCACTCAGATTTGATTTCTATATTCAATATGTGAAAAAGAACATGTCAAAAGCTAGCCTAGTTGCTTTTAGTTAAACCTTTCCTGGCCAGCTTCACTAGAAAAAATAGCATCCACCATTATTTTGCTATTTTATATATATGGTGCCTTGACCTTTTCTACCCTCCATTTTTTCCTGTTCTCAAAGCTACAAAAGACCTACAACAAAATTGCCAAATTTGCCAGTAACTAACCAGCAAAAACTCATCATATCACTGCAATCAGATAACTCACTAAACTTAGCTAAGGAATGCAGGCTGAAAAGATAATGCACAATTCTGGCACATGTCCATCCCTCAGTCCTTATGATCCACGTGACAAATTCCTTGGTACAGTAACCTGCCCTACAATTTTCTTGGAGGTTCTCTCTATCTGCTGTATCTTTTACAACTTCATGAAACTAAGAAAGTCCTATAATTTAAGATCTTGTTCAAATTGCAATTGCTGTTCCCCTTCTGGATAGACTTTTGGTCAGTATTCCTTCTTCCTTTTTCTTCTTGGCTACACCTATTTGTTCTTTATTCATTTCTGTTCAGGTTCCCCTAATCTGAAGAAAGATGTCTTCCAAATCTTCCTGCTCTTCCTATAGTTACTGCATCCTCCCCCCTCTCCTGTTACTCATATAATATGCCTTGCATAGAAGGTTTTGGACAATTTTTCTACTAAAATTCTGCTGCTGACACCATAACTCAGTGGTCCTCTTCTCCCCAGGGCTCTACTAAAAGAACATTTTTGCCCAGTCAGACTTTCCATGTAAACAAATACAAATGAATAATATGAGGTGCGTTCAGCTGTTCAAAAGTACAGCTGTTCAAGTAGAATGAGCCATGTTCTTGTGGATCTCATAAAAAGAACGAATGCAAACTGCAGTCAGTTCTGTATGTGCGACTGTGGTGTAGTAGGGATTGTCAGCAGATACTTTCCCCTTTGCATGATCTCATTGCTAATACATATAAATCTGTGGGGTTGTGAGGGACATAGCCACCACAATGAAGATAAAGGGCTTGCTTCCTGAAAAAAAAAATAGTTCAGGAAGGGATTTGGATTGTTTGGGAACGCGGGCAATTCAGCTCAGATTCGATTTGTGTTCTCCATGATAAATATATATATATATATATATATATATATATATATATATATATATATATATATATAATTATATTAGGAAATATCGAAAGTTAAAAAATTTGACAAACATTTGAACCTTCCAAATATAAGAAAAAAAAAACATATCCGTATATATATCTGTATTGATATATCTTCTCTACAGAAATAGATATGTAGATAAAATGTGTGCATGTATATAGGTGGCATTCAAGTTGTCAAATAATTAATTTCATCGACAACTTGAAAGAAATGCCTGTTTAATCAAGTATGTGTTTTACTCAATTTGTGAGATGGAAAGTGTATGTAAGATGATTGTGGATTGTAAAGTAAACTGTGTTACATGTGCTTGTGCTGTCTGTTTGCAGGTTAGGTTATACTAATGGCTAAATAAGGTGATAGATTTAATGCTATGCATGTATGATCATGTATGTTTTATGTCTGAGACAATCTTGTGTAGTCGTCATCTTATGGAAAGGAATTTTCTGATATGGTGCAGGTTTTATGTTAGAAAGAAGGGTAGGGTTAGGGTAGGACAGATAGATAGATAGATAGATAGATAGATAGATAGATAGATAGATAGATAGATAGATATACATGTACACACACACACACACACACACACACACACACACACACACACATATATATATATATATATATATATATATATATATATATATATATATATGGATCCCTTGCATATGATAGAAACCTCATTTGACTGAAACCATAAGACTGAAATTTCAAAAGACTGAAAGTGGAGGGCTGCACCCCCACACACCCCCTAACTATATATACTAACTCCAGGATTGCACTACAGTCGGGAAAAGGGCATATACCTTTCACTTACCTTACACTAGTCTACATGCTGTCACTACTATGCCCTTTTCCCCACTGTAGTGCAATCCTGGAGTAAGTATATATAGTTGGGGGTGAAGCCCCCCAGCTAATCTGGTTTTATATGGTCCAGTTTACAATTTAATATGCTGAAATTCAGTATTATGGGTTTCAGTCTTATGAGTTTCAGTCAAGTGAATTTTCAGTCTTTAGAAATTTCACTCTTTTGGTCTCAGTCAAATGAGGTTTCTATCGTATGATAGGGATCCATATATATATATATATATATATATATATATATATATATATATATATATATGTTTATAGGTTCATAGGTGGGTACTAGGCTATTGGTCCTAGGGCATAATTAAGCCTAGCCAACATGTTTCGGCTTGCGCCTCCCACATGATTTAGTTACCTGCCCCTCTGTCGAGAAGGGCCACAGAAGTGATTCCTGGGGTGAATTTTCTGTTCCCCATTTACTCATCAAGATTCTTCTTGAAGAGCGCTAATGAGGAGCTCTGCCTCACATATATGGGGACCTTATTCCAGAGTAAGGGGTGTCTCTGGGACACGAATCTGTCCCTCCAATAAGCCCTGTTTATTGTTAAGGTCAGGTTAAGGTCCCTAGAGCTTGTAGCTCAGGAAGATTGCGTTTTCCTTAGGTGGAGCATTTCCACCAATTCGGGGTTTGACAAAGCCTTGTATATCAGGCAGAGATTGCCTCTGAGTAGCAGGTATGCAACTGAGTACAGTTGAAGTTTTTTAGCCTGGTGACATAGGGCATCTGTTTTAGGCCCATTATCCTCTTGTTGAGGTATTTTTGCGGCCTCTCCAGTTGTTGCAGGTGTCTAGTAAGGTACATCCTGAATGGGACATTGTACTCAATAATGGGTCTAATAAGTGAAGAGTAGAGGGGGACAATAACTTCCTTTTTTCTAGATGCAAACCTCTTTGTGGTAAGGTGGGACATGTAGAAGGATTTTGTAACCACTTTAGCGATGTGGTTATCAAAGGAGAGGTTACTATCCATCTGGGTCCATAGGTCTCTTATCACACTCTCTGTGTTAAGTGAGCTGCCACCTATGTGGTAATTCATAGACACTTGTTTTTTTTCCAAAGGGGATGACAATGCACTTTTTGGCATTTAGCTTGAGGCCATGATTTTGGCACCATGCATGTCTTTCAGTGAGACCATTTTGAAGGATATCTACATCAGTAGGAGTCTCAGTTATGGCACACAGTTTGCAGTCGTCTGTGAACTTTGTTAGCCATAGTCCCTCTGTGTTTGCTTGTACCTCAGGTAAATACTGAATAGGAGAGGTCCCAAGACTGAGCCCTGGGGTACTCCACTTGTCACAGGTTTGGAGTCGGACCTAGCATTTCTTATTTTCCCTGTGTGGGTTCCGTCCATGAGCCAGTTAGCAACCCATCTTGCAATGTAGAGGTTTATATTTAGGTTAGTGAGTTTGTCTATAATTCCCGTGTGGGGAATGGTATCAAAGGCTTTCACAAGGTCAAGGTATGCCGTGTGATCCACCTTTCCCTCATCGATTGCTTTGGTGACCACCTCAGAAAAGTCAACCAGATTTAGAAGACATGACCTGCCCTTTACAAAACCAAACTGGGTAGGATCTAGGGTTTGTAGGTTCCCAATATTGTTGTTTATGAGTTCCATGATGATGTGCTCCATGGTCTTGCAGATGAGGCTCATTAGGCTGATGGGGTGATAGTTCCCGGGGTCGGTGGTGGCTCCTCCCTTGTGAAGAAGGACAACCGTTGCCATGCGCCACTCAATGGGCACATAGCTTGAGGTGAGGCTGTGGTTGAACATGGTATTTAGGTGAGGGATTAGTTTGTTTTGGTGTTCATGTAACATTCAGCCTGGGATGCTGTCTGGCCCCATGGATGCTGTGTTTTTTGCTTTGGAAAGTGTTGTTTTCACCTGGGTGTCTGATTACAGGGGCAGCAAAATCTTCTGGTGTAGATATGGGCCATTTAGGGGGTGAGGGTGGGGTAAAGTTTGCACTGAACCTATCTGCCATTATATTGGTGATATCAGTTAGTTTCGTGAATTTTGAACCATTATGCTGCAGCTCATAGCAGATCTGAGAGTTGCCATTTAGGTTCTTGACATAGCTAAAAAATGCTTTGTGGTTCTCTTTGGTGTCCGCTGTGATTTTTCTTTCAAAGCTTGCCTTTGAGTATTTTATAAGGGATCTTAGCTTTTTGCTAAGGTTGGTCAGGGAGCTCCTCCATTCCAGGGTTTTTACCCTTTTTTGTAATAATCTTCCTTCTATTATAGAGCTTGTTTATGGCTGGGGTCCACCAGACTGGTTTTCTTTTTTTGGAAGAATGGCTCTTGGTTTTGTTCAGGATAGCATGGTCCATGCACTCATGTAAGTGCTTGCAGAGTACTTTTGTGTAGGCTACAGCAGATTCAACCAAATTGTCATTCTGCATGGGAGTAACAAAGTTTGCCATCTCCGACTTAAGTAGCATAAAGTTTGCTTTGGAGAAGTTTTTCACTGTTGTTTTCCTGGGGGGTGGTGGTATGTGAATATCAAGGGTGATGAGTTTATGGTCTGATCTAACCAATGAGTAATTTACCTCGGGTATGGAGCACTTGTCCCCCATGTTGGTGATGACCAGGTCCAGTATATTGTTGCCCCTTGTGGGGGTGTTGATAAGCTGGTCCAGGGCATTTGACTTAATATATTCTAGGAAGCGTTGAGCAAAGGTATTAGTGCTTGAGTAGTTTTCTCAGTTGATGTTTGGGTAATTGAAATCACCCAGTATTAGGGTGTTTAGTTGGACCCTTATATTTTCCAGTACCTCGAGGAATGAGGAATGGGGTTCTTGGGGCAGGGATGGTGATCTGCAGCAAGTTGCAATCTGGATTGCAGTTTTGCCCATTGTCAGTTGCACTTGGATGATCTCTGAGGCATCATACTTTGCAACTAGTCTGGAGGTGTGGTTATCCTTGATGAATATGGATACGCCTCCTCCCTTGGTGTTTCGGTCCAGGTTTTGTGGACGAAATGTGTGGTATGATTTGTAGCCTGGAATCGCTAGGGTGCTCTCTTGAGACTTGGACCAGGTCTCAGTTACTGCACAAATATCAATGTTCTCCATTTTGAAAAGAGCCTCCAGTGAGTGCATTTTGAGATTTAAACTCCTGGCGTTGAGCAGCATTACCCTCAGTTTTTTGTCACTGGTACTTATTACAGTGGTTTTGTCTTTTGAGCCTTGCCTAAAAAGGGAATATGGGGGTGGCAAGAGCCTTGGCCAGTATCATGAATCCCAGGGGTGTCAGGTGCAAGCCATCTCTGGTGAAGCATGGTGGCTTGTCAAGCATGTCATCCCAGGCAGACAGATACTAGATCCCCTTTGAATGACACCAGAAGCTTAGCCAATTGTTGAAATTTATCATTTTTTCCTTGTACTGAGGTGTCATTCTTGGTGAAGGTAAGATGCTACTCAGGGCTAGGGTCATACCCGCCTTGGTTACATGATCGGAGAGCTCTTCTATATCTCTTTTCATGTAGTCCCAGGAGGTATGTCTCAGGTCATTCACACCAACACATGGACAATGACAGAGTCATATTTGTACTTGTTATAGAGTGACCTGAGTGCCTGCATGATGTGGTGGATTTTGGCACCCAACAAGCAGTTGACAGTAACCTTCTCTTTGTCCAGCCTGGTGAGTGGGACATCAGTGTGCTTGACTATGGAGTCTCCTATTGCAAGTGTGTAAGGTATGATGTTATGCCTTATGGGCTGTGGTTGTGTGGCACACTGGTTTTGGAGGTTATGTGTTGGTTGCTGTATGTTTGTGGGTGGAGGTTGCTTGTGTGTCTGCTTTGGAGGTATCTGCTGTTTCTGGGTATTTTTATTTAGAGCCTCTGAGTATGTCTTTGTGTATCTATGTGTGGGATTTGTAGTTGCAGGTGTGGTGGGTCTATGTGTAGTAAGTGGGATGTTGCAGGTTGTTACATTCTCCTCATGAAATAATGCAATTTAAGACAAAAATGACTTTTTTTAAGTGCAGTCAGTAGATAAGTACAAATGCAGTTAAAAATGAGCTTTTTGAGTATCAGTAAATGCCAGAAACTGAGTGTTTAGGCAGAATTAACAATAAACAGCAAGAAAAAGCAGTAAAATGGTACTTAAACATTCCAAAGTCTCTCTATTCTCTTTCTGGTGCTGTAGGACTCTGCAGGACACCTGGACAGGATCTTGCTGAGCTGATACAAGTGCAAAAAAATGCTCAAATATGTTTTTTATATCAGAAAGATGAAAGAGATAGAGATTAGCCCAAAATGGCCAATAAAACTACAATTTCTGGGCTGAAACCACTCCTCCAAGGACAGGTAGGCTGTTCAAAGCTCCCCACTCTCACTAGTGAACAGAGTAACTTCCTTCTATCCAAGTAAGTTATGGGCAACATAGAAGCTTAAACACAGTCATATATATAGATTTATAGATATAGATAGAAATAGAAATACCATGGTAGCATATTTAGTACATAAGTCAAAGAAGAAACTTCATTTAATTCCGGGGAAGTTTTAGCATTACTTTCTAAGTGCTAAAACAGTTCTCTGATTTCTAGACGCTCACTTCATGTTTCCTCTCTAAGATTAAAGTGTAATTTCTCTAATATTAGAAATAAAAAGCTGTGATCAGAGTACTGACAAATGTGCTCAGATAATGTATTACATTTTGCCTTTTATTAAAGGTATGCTCATACATTCTTTAAAGGCTCTTTCAGTTTTGGCAATATAAAACATTGGTCAGTCCTTCCATGTAGCAATTTCACAGTTAAATAAACTACTTATATTAAAAGGAGGCATTCCATAAATGACTGTCTGACAACCTTCTTTTATAGAGGGACACTGATTACATCTACCGTGTTTGTAAGGATTTCTCATTGTTCTTGAATTAAGCTTCTACCCTTCTGTTAGGTCTTTGAAATTTCTTCCATTTTCAGATACAGTTCTGGGTTTTTTGCATCTCCTATGGGTGAGGTTACTAAACCTAAAAATGTTCCACTGTCTCCTAGTCATCTCCATAATGTAAATGTCCACTGAATAAGTCATACACATCACCTTTCTTCTTTGACTTGTGTATTAAAAATGAAGTCAGTGGTGGTTTAAGATCAAAATAATCTTTATAGCCATTTAATTTCTATGTTTTTTACATTTCTATTTTTTGTTATATGTCTGCAATATTTTATGTGCATGTTACAGTAATTAGGGGCTTGTTATATTTGGTAGTCAGAATACATTTTGTGTTGTGTTTATGTGCTATCCTTAAAGAAGATCCTGGCTCGTTAAATGTTTTTAGTCTAGGTTTGAAATGATGTACTACAGCATATGGTTAAACCCAAGATTTTATAATGAGGACTTGGAGAATGTGCAACTATACTGAAGAATCCATAATTAATACAAGGGGCAAAAGTACTTTTAAAGGTGATTTATTTGTGTATTTTGTAACAAATTAAGTATGGAGTAGAAAGATTTTGCCCCAGTGTTTGTATTACATGAGAGTGGCATGTTAGTCCTCTTAAGCATTTTTTTTATTTGATTATTGGAAGTAGGAATAATCAGAGGTGTTAGTAGCATCTGGTGGAATGGCTTGTCATAGTGTTATTCCAAAGATAGTGAAGCTGTAGTCAGTGCAGTGCAATTTTGTTCTGCATACCGGATGAGTTGTGCCAGATACTGACTGCCTACGGAGTTTGTAAGTTAACGTGATAATAATGAGGCTCATGGTTGGTCAGTATGTTGTGTCCTGTTTGTATAATTTGAAGAGCATGGATCCTTAGAGAAGTTTAACACTAGCCTGCCCTGGAAACCATTTGGTATTTTTCAGTGTGGCAGTTGTGCTCCTTACAGGAGGACTTGACAATGAACTAGAAGATTTTATTGAAGTTAATTTGAAGTGCTGTAGGTTTATTGTTATTGCTTAAAGAGAAGACAAATATAGGAGGACCATATTCTAAAAGAGCTGGCAAAATGCCCTTCCATATAGCAGGTGTGGAAAGAAGTTGAGAGTCTCTTTGCTCAGAAAAGTAGACTGATAATTTTGGACCTGAGTTTGTTAATGTGGTCTTGGACATTGAGGGACTGATTGAGCCAAATGTCTTGTTGTTTGAAGGATGCTGCTTTTTTGATAATGTTATTAAAGAGATCAATGATGTGGAGGGTGGGAACATAGGGTCTATATTAGGTCGCCAAAATAGCATTCCGGCGAACACCTAATCATAGACCCATAATCAGTGAAACTCGCTTCAGCAACTTGCTTCAGCGATTTGCTGAATTCACTAAGGGCAATGAAATAGTTGCCCAAAGCAGAATGGACAAGTACAGAACTTTGCCCTCTTCTCGAGTTAGTGTATATAGTTAGGGGGGGTGCGGTGAAGCCCCCCACTTGGGAGGGTTCAATTTAACTGTATGTTGTTCTGTTGTGCTTTGAGCAACTATGTGTTGCCTTTAGTAAATTCAGTGAATTGCTGATGCAATTTTCACTGAGTATGGGTCAACGGCTAGCTGTTCACCAGAATGCCATTGCGGCAATTTAATACAGACCCTGGGCCAGAATGCCATTTCAGTAAACTAATATAGACCAGGAACAAATTCTGATAACATTTGTTGGTTCCATGTGTCATTTGTATTTTTCCTGTTGAGGATTAGGTTTCTTATGCCAAGTCAGTGTTTATATTCAAGTCAGTTTAGATTTGGGTTTGCATATCATAGAGTGAAGGGCTACTTCTGTCTGTGACCATGTTATCTGCATATAAGAGGAGTTGAAGATGTGGTATGTGAAGGGTTAGCTTACTGGTAAAGATGGAAGAGAGTAGTTGTGGATTCAGCCTTGTGGGATGCCTGATGAGATGGAGGTAGACTGAGAAAGGGAAGAGTCAATTTTTTATGTGGAATGATCTGCTAATGAGGAAAGTATTGAATCAATGAGTTGCTTGCAGGCTGATTTCAATTTAAAAGAGATGGCACACAGCATAGAGTGGTCCACTGTGTCAAAAGCCTGGGTTAGGTCAATAAAGATGACAACAGTTCAGTTGCTTTTGTCCCTGTTGTTAAAATATCACCAGTGAGAGTCTATAGTATAGTCATGCTACTCATTGTATTCCTTTATGAACAAAACCATTGCTTATTGTAAAGCAGGTTATACTTATGCAAATTATCGTTGAGCTGGCCATTGATTAGTTTTTCAGTTTTGCCTAGGGATTGGGAGTATCAAGTTTGTCCAGAAATGCCTGGTACTGCCTGATTTGGGTTCTTTTCACATAGGTCTAACAAGGGCAGTTTTCTAAACTGATGGCATGGTATTTGATGTGAGGCACTAGTTATAATTGTGGGCTAGAGGAGCGATTATGTGATCTCTCTATAGTGGTTAAAGAACCAAGTGCAGAGGTGGTCAGCTGCAATGGGTAAATCAAATGTGATTTGTTCCAGCAGTGAAAGGATTTGTTTTAGGTGATTCTAGAGAAGTAAAATGGTGGGATGTATTTTGGTGGAGAGAATATTTACAGTGGTGGAGTTTGGATGCGGGATGGTGGAGGTGACAAGAGGTTGGTGATTTCTTTTAGAAACTCTGTTGGTTAGAGACTGCCATTCTAGCAGGCAATGTACTCTCTTGTGCTTGGGATTTAATAGGAGGTTCTTCTTTTTAGATTATATACCTCTTGCCAGAATCTTTATGGGTAACTTTGGTGGTTAAGGATCTGGCTTTGTGTCTGTGGATAGCTTGTTTGGTTATATTACAGAGGAATGTGTAGAGATTGCTACTTTGTAAAGTGGGGGTTATTTTTCAGCAGTGCCATGCCTCATCATCAATTTTCATTCAGGTCATCAGCTCTTTTGACATAACCCTCCCCAATAAAAAAGCCTTAATAAAACCTGGCCATTGTATAAAAAATAAAAATATCTGATCCATAAAAAACGTTATACCTTAATCTATACTTACAAAATGTTTCATTAAGGCTTTTTTATTGGTGTTTTTGATCATATGACAATTTTGGAATTGTGATTTAAAGGTGTGTTCTATAAGGGTTTAATGATTCCGATGAAGTTTTGATACATCCTTATGAAAGCGCTTAATCCTTCGTTAATAAAGTGGACTTTGTGATTGCACCTCGCTGCTTCTGCAGTTTATTTGTGCAAGAAGAGTAATACCCAGAATGTTAGCACCCTTCTAACTGAAATAAACAAATAACTGAAAAGCTTAATAATATCCAGCCAAGTCTGATGTTAAATTATTTATCCAAACCAATCACAAGGCATTTTTGTTATTTTTGTAATCTCAAAAGCACAATGCACCAATCTGCTGAACTGATTGTGAACAAAGTTACCTACTCTGAGGCAGAAGATAGACCCAACCAACTGGTCAATAAATTTAGCACTAACTTTACCACTCTCTCCTCTCTGTTTGTTCCTCAAGATATACCTGAAACTGGTCACTTTGATTTATCACGCAAGACCATGTCCTAAAACCGTTATTAAAAGTTAAAAATGCAACATTGATGGATCCTGACAACAACCCTAGATGCACTTTAAATAGCATGAAACATGATTTAGTCATATGTCTAACAACACTGTTCAATCTAAGCCTCAATACAGGTTTTGTACCAAGTAAATGGAGAGCAACAACAGTCATTAACCTGCATAAAGGAGGACTTCTCGCAGCCTTAGGCAATTATAGACCCATAAGTCTGACCAGCCTCATATGCAAAGCCATAGAAACTCTTATCTTGGAGCTATTCAGGCAGGATTTAGGGAACCACCAAACGCTGGACCCATCTCAGTCTGGATTTGTCAAGGGCAGGTCAGGCTTACTTAACTTGGTAGATTTTATTGAAAAGGTCACCGAAGCAATGGATGAATGTAAAATAATACAGACCTCATACCTTGACCTGGCCAAAGCGTTTGACACAAATCCTCATTCAAGCATAGTACAAAAGCTAAATAAACTGGGTAAAAACCCTTGTGTAACCCATTGGATTGCCATCTGGCTCACAGGTAGGATGCAGGAAATAAAAATATAGAACATTACTTCCACAATGAGACCAGTCACCTGTGAGGTCTCCAAGGGTTCTGTGCTGGGACCTCTCTTGTTTGCCATCAGCTTTTCTGAAGTAAAAGCCAATACCAAAAGGGTCTGGTTGACTAAGTATGCAGATAAGTGCATGCTAGGAGTACTCCTTGAATCCTTAAAAGACTTAGCCATCCTGCAAGCAAGTTTGTCCGGAATAAATAACTGATGACAAAATCATAAACTGAACCTATATGCCAAAGATGCATTACTGTATCCTTTGGAAAATTGTCTATCCTATGTAGCTACCACATTAACAGTAGAGCCCTAAGAGATGACCCAGTTGTTCAGTATTTTGGAAATTATGTGGACAGTGACCTAACTTTTGACCAACATGTATCCACTGTCATAAGAAAGTCCTTCTATATTGCACAGCTTATAAAGAAAAGGGATTGTGTCTAGATTTAGGAATGTCAATGCCCCCCTTTACTCAGCCCTCATTAGGCCAGTCATTAAATATAATGTCCCCTTTTTTATTATAACATTTATTAACTGGGAAAGTTTGACTTGGAACAAAGCCAATTTTCAGCGGAGGTTTGGGGAGAAATTCTCCAGATGCGTGTTTTTGAATGTGTGAGGAAACCAGAGCACCTGGAAGAAACTTACATGAATGCTAGGAGGACATGCAGTCTCCACACAGAAGGCACTCCAGCTGAGAATCAAACCAGAGAGCCTTTTGCTGTGAGGCAACAATGCTACTGCTGCACCACTGCACCTTCCTTTGGCATGTATCTATTCAGACGCATGCAACAACTGGGACATCCACAGAGATGCAAGGCCTAAACAACATGTCCTACATGGACCCTACATGGACCAACAGCGCCCTGTCACTGTACTCTGTATCCTACAGTTTGCTAAGAGGTGACCTGCATTTGGTGCACAATGCATCCTCTGTCCCAATACTGATAGATTTTATGCACATGAGCAAATCAAATGACATCATAATTACTCAGTCTAGAGCTCTAAACCTCTTTTGGATGAACATGTATATCTCACAGAGGATACAACTGCTTTGCAACAGGCTAACCCTTCACATAAAACAAAGTTTATCATTGTCCATAAGTCAAGTGAACTTTTGATCTGCGGATGAGCAACAGAAAATGTATCCCAGGGCTGCTCTCTGTAGTAGTAACTGAGAGAGGCAACTCCTAAATGCTTTATCCCATGCATATGCCCCCTCAATTTATCTACAGTATGATCCTGGTTAGGCTAGCTAGTACTTGCCTATAAACCTATAAAATATTAATGGGTGTGTTTGCTTGACGTTGATTAGCTAGAGACCCTTAGACTGCTGTTATGAAGTTGTTTGTAGTATTGGGAAAATGTATTAAGAACTGAATAATGGGGTTCTTAACACATTTTCTATAGTCTGTGTTGTGGTTAGTATAATTGCCTGTTTTTTTAACATGCCTTTGTATACAGGGGTGGCTGGAGAATTGAGGGTGGAAGAGGAGGGGGTGAAGATGAAGACTCCTTGGTTAGAGTGTACAAACAAGTTTAGAATGAACCAACAAGTCTGCTTAAATGCAGTCCGACTGCCACGAAATGGAGATCAGGTCAACAAAAGGAGTAAACTAAGCTGCACCCAGAGTTTGAAAGTTAAAGGAAAACTTAACAGTCTAGTTCAAAGATATGATGTATTATTTCCTGTCACTGCATTTCGCTTGATTCATCCAGTCTCATAGAGTTCCTTAGTAGCAAAAGAATGGGATGCAAGAACTAAACTGATCCAACTTATGGTGGCAAAATGTTTCAGGGTAAATGAAAAGGATGTAGAGGACACACACAGGATGCACATGGTAGTCCCTCCTCTAGCACTAATACAACAATTATGGAGGGGATTGATCCTGTACCTAATCTCCCAACACTTGGTTGGTTGACTGAGCAGTTTTGCTGAACCTGAAGACCCTTTATAGAAATACAAAAATACAGACACAAGTTGTTGCAGACACCAAGTACATGCATTATATTTGTTCTGAATAAAATTGAGTGTTAAAACATACAGAATGCTGCCTAAAACCTGCATTTTCTATAATTACCAGCACTGCAGGTTCAGTACGGGCAGCGCATGTCTGGACAAGGGATGCTCCTGAGCTGGACAAAAGAGCTGGGGGGAGGGTCACTTATTATAATGGAGCTTAGATTAAGTTACTAGATCGAGAGAAGTGGCAAGGGAAAAAAGAAATTACAAAGATTTAAGAGGAGCTGAATTTGCTAAGAGCACACATTTGAATTACTTTGAAACAAAAAGGAAATAGCAATGGGTTGTAAACTAGAAGCAACTGCAATTTGAAGCTGAGATAAGATACTTACGGAGTGCATTTCTAAATGTAGCATGTTCTTGCTCACAGTGAGAGACAATATTGGATCCTGGAGGTGGACACCAGAGTAGATACAGTTTATTCTTTGATGAAATTTAGTAAGGTCCTTTCTGAAACAGTGGTATTTTTCATGTGTGATGTAAGACAGAACTGAGTATGTGTAGGTAATTTGTTGACAAATAAAACATATACCGTCCTGAAAAGAATTTCTGGATTTATTTATTATTTATTTATTTATTTGCTTTTATTTTACCAGGAAAGTTCACTGGGCTGAAATGAGCCCATTTTCAGTGGATGCCCAGGGAGACAAGCTCCGAAAAAAAACAATGTACATGATTAAAGATTATTTAGAGATAATAACAGCATTTAACAATACACAAGAGTAATAACAGCATTTAACAATATACAATAGAATAATATAGGAGTCAGAAGTGACACAGTAACAGAGGCAATGTATAGCAACATTTTGTGGAAGACTCGGGTGCTTGGCAGGTATTCAATAGATCAGACAGATAATGATAATCTGCACTTACACAATCTGTACACACCATGTGAGGCAGGGTGAGGCGCACTGTGCCGTTATTAAGGGTGAGTGCACAATAGGGAGAGTGAAGAGTGTTACCTTTTGTGAGATAAGGTGGCAACTGATACTTTGCATGCATAAATGGTGATGTCCCTAATGGGGAAGAAAGAAGGGAGAATCTGCACTAGATACATAATTAACAAAAACAATAAGATGGAATAACATGTTTGCTGTTAAATTAGCATAACAGAAAATCCAAAACATATCTATACCAGTAAGAGTTCAAAGTAAAATGTAATCATTTGCAAACTGGATGACATTCCTACTAATGACTGAAATGCTGATGTGCCCTGCAGCACAGAGTGAATAAAAGAAGGAAATGACATAAAAAACTTTCAACAGTAAGAGCTAAAATGTTATACAGTATGCTGTACCACAGAAATATTTCTGTCCTTGTTTTGCTTTTGAAATAAACACATAGCTTTAAGTATAGTTAATGGATCCATATTGCTTTAATTTATGCTTTCTCTCAAAAAACTAGAATCAGATGATGAAGATGAAATTGCATCAAGTGGTGATAACCTAACATCAAATTCATCTGTAGGTATGTATTTTTTTTAATTTTGGCATAAAATACTTCTTTCTTAGAAGTTTGTGATTAATTACAGATGTAAGAGTGTGTAGCTTTTCATTGTTGAGTAATGCGTCTATATTATGTAGGTACTTTTTAAAAACAGTAATAAAACCAAAGTGTGCAAATGTGCAAAATCCCATCTCAGTATGAAGAATCACAACAATATGATACTCAACTCATCTGCTTTGGAAACTCAGAAGGAAGTTGGAGTGGTAGTACGTAAAACCATTCTGATAAATAGATTCTTGGTGCATTTTTTGTTAGTGTTCTTGTCAAAAGTAGCATTTAGACATTTCAACTTCTTCCTCAATCAGCTCTTTGCTTTGTAAAATATTCAGTGCTCATGAGATCTGAGTTGATTACATGTTTTAGTCTCACTGTGTAAGGTATGTAAGTATTTTGTGTGCATGTGTATTTTTTTTTTTTTTTTTTGCAGGCATGTTATGTTACGGTTATAGGTCAGACATTTAAAAAGATATATCATAGTGAGTATAAACACGATAATTGCAGACGTTTAAAAGACTATTGCTGCAGTATAATGCATTATTAATGAGAATTAGCTACACACAGATGTCTTTCCTTTAGGCTTAAGTTCTGGAGATTTTTGACATAATAGAATTAGGATAACATTTTCCCCATCTTAGACATTTGATGCCCTGCTTAGAAGAATAAACAAGTTATAATATCTTTAGGTCTTTTTGGTAGTTAGATCACTAACAGATAGGTTTAAGATGGAGAAGATGATTTCCACATGACATTTTCAGTATTCTTGGAGATACTTGTGAAACAACTGACTTCCTCCTTCTATGAAAATAACAATCAGGGAAGAGGAAAAAGATGTAATGGAAAATTTCAGGCCCTGGTCTCCATCATCTACAAAGGAAATATAGCTTTAAGATTCCTTTACCTCCAAACTAAACAGAGAAGCAGCCAGGGGACAGTTGGTTTCTTTGTGTCTTTTGTTTTTTCCCGGTTAAGGGTCGCCACAGCGGAACTCCGGTCCACTAATGATTGGCAGTAGATTTTTACATACTGGCTTGCCGGGCCTAACGTACAACCTTCAACGAAGGAACACCCATTCACGCATGTTGCTACACAGAAGACGCTTTAACTGAGAATCGAACGGGCAACGTCTAACTGTGAGGTGACAACGCTACCACAGCACCACCACCGCAGTAGCCAGGGGAGAGTTGGTGAGAGTTAATATTTCATCAATCATCCTTTTATTCTAACATCTGTTATGGTGAGTCTGCTCCAACATCTGCACTATGTGCATGAGAGTAATTGCTGCTGTAGTATGAGTCATTAACAATTATACAACACCCCCCCATTAATATTCCAAAATGTGCACACTGATTG
Organism: Protopterus annectens; assembly: GCF_019279795.1. NCBI lineage: Eukaryota > Metazoa > Chordata > Ceratodontiformes > Protopteridae > Protopterus > Protopterus annectens. Next base: position 934,336,783 of record NC_056741.1, on the reverse strand, counting down.
GTCAGCATGCATGTTGTAAATCAGACTTATACTAATGGTAAAAGGTCCGGTCCTTTTTTTTTTTTTTTTTTTTTTACAGCAACGGAGAACACAAGATCTCCATTGCTTTTTAGAAACTGTCTCACTATGTTAAAGGAGTTTAACATAGCGAGACAGCTTTAAAAAAAAGTAATGGAGATTTTCCTTTCTTCGTTGTTTTTTTAAAGCTGTCTCGCTATGTTAAACTCCTTTATCATAGCGAGACAATTTCTAAAAAGCAATGGAGATCTTCCTTTCTTTGTTGCTTCTCCCACAGTTCTGATGTACTGTGTAAGCATACGCATGAGCAGTACATCAGAACTGCCACAGAATACCAGACAGCTGTGGAAGGGCAGCACAGAGGCATTATACAATGCCATTATTTAAGAAAAGTAAGTATTTTTTTTTTCTTAAATAATGTCATTGTATAATAGCAAAATCCCACTTCTGGGTGTGGGTAATGCTGGATTTACCCACGGTTGTCTTTGTTTGGCCACATGGGCTTCACCCTCATGACCAAACCATATCAACTGTGGGTAAATCCAGCATTACCCACCCCCAGGCATGGGTTATTGCTTAAGTAATATATATACTAAAGTAATTCCCTGTTCTAAGGTGGTTTTGGTTATAGCATATCCTGAACAAAAGCAGCAATGAAGCCCTCCCTGCTCCTAGATTGCATGACCAGTACTTATTTTTTGCAACAGTATGGATGATGTCAGTGATTGCCATAGAAACAGGTAGGTGATACATGCTTAAATAGGGGTGCTGTTGTAGCAGATTCTGTTCAGAAGTGAGTCCTTCATATTGTTCCAGCATGGTCCCATCATTTTTAACAAATCAAACAAAAATGAACTATCTGTTTTGATAAGATTTCCCTTCACAAAGTTCTGTCTATCTTGCTTAGCAAAAGTGGTATGAAAAATTGGCTAGATTTTCTAAGTACTTTTCTATTTCTGGCTCATATCTAAGTGGTCTATACACATCAATCAAGTGAGAAGTCCTCTCTGTTTATTTGGAATAATATGGCAGAATAATGTAAGCTGTATAATTTGTTTTAAAGCCAGTTATATTACCATTTTATGTATAAAGTAATAAGCATTCTTACGGCTTCTAGTAACTTATGGAAAACTATGTAGGACTCTGAACATTTTGTGCTTTACAGGTCAGGAATGCACACATTTGAATTACATTGAAACAAAAAGGAAATAGCAATGGGTTGTAAACTAGAAGCAACTGCAATTTGAAAATGAGATAAGATACTTACGGAGTGCATTTCTAAATGTAGCATGTTCTTGCTCACAGTGAGAGACAATACTGGATCCTGGAGGTGGACACCGGAGTAGATACAGTTTATTCTTTGATGAAATTTAGTAAGGTCCTTTCTGAAACAGTGGTATTGTTCATGTGTGATGTAAGACAGAACTGAGTATGTGTAGGTAATTTGTTGACAAATAAAACATATACCGTCCTGAAAAGAATTTCTGGATTTATTTATTATTTATTTATTTATTTGCTTTTATTTTACCAGGAAAGTTCACTGGGCTGAAATGAGCCCATTTTCAGTGGATGCCCAGGGAGACAAGCTCCGAAAAAAACACAATGTACATGATTAAAGATTATTTAGAGAGATAATAACAGCATTTAACAATACACAAGAGTAATAACAGCATTTAACAATATACAATAGAATAATATAGGAGTCAGAAGTGACACAGTAACAGAGGCAATGTATAGCAACATTTTGTGGAAGACTCGGGTGCTTGGCAGGTATTCAATAGATCAGACAGATAATGATAATCTGCACTTACACAATCTGTACACACCATGTGAGGCAGGGTGAGGCGCACTGTGCCGTTATTAAGGGTGAGTGCACAATAGGGAGAGTGAAGAGTGTTACCTTTTGTGAGATAAGGTGGCAACTGATACTTTGCATGCATAAATGGTGATGTCCCTAATGGGGAAGAAAGAAGGGAGAATCTGCACTAGATACATAATTAACAAAAACAATAAGATGGAATAACATGTTTGCTGTTAAATTAGCATAACAGAAAATCCAAAACATATCTATACCAGTAAGAGTTCAAAGTAAAATGTAATCATTTGCAAACTGGATGACATTCCTACTAATGACTGAAATGCTGATGTGCCCTGCAGCACAGAGTGAATAAAAGAAGGAAATGACATAAAAAACTTTCAACCGTAAGAGCTAAAATGTTATACAGTATGCTGTGCCACAGAAATATTTCTGTCCTTGTTTTGCTTTTGAAATAAACACATAGCTTTAAGTATAGTTAATGGATCCATATTGCTTTAATTTATGCTTTCTCTCAAAAAACTAGAATCAGATGATGAAGATGAAATTGCATCAAGTGGTGATAACCTAACATCAAATTCATCTGTAGGTATGTATTTTTTTTAATTTTGGCATAAAATACTTCTTTCTTAGAAGTTTGTGATTAATTACAGATGTAAGAGTGTGTAGCTTTTCATTGTTGAGTAATGCGTCTATATTATGTAGGTACTTTTTAAAAACAGTAATAAAACCAAAGTGTGCAAATGTGCAAAATCCCATCTCAGTATGAAGAATCACAACAATATGATACTCAACTCATCTGCTTTGGAAACTCAGAAGGAAGTTGGAGTGGTAGTACGTAAAACCATTCTGATAAATAGATTCTTGGTGCATTTTTTGTAGGTGTTCTTGTCAAAAGTAGCATTTAGACATTTCAACTTCTTCCTCAATCAGCTCTTTGCTTTGTATAATATTCAGTGCTCATGAGATCTGAGTTGATTACATGTTTTACCTTCACTGTGTAAGGTATGTAAGTATTTTGTGTGCGTGTGTATTTATTTATTTTTTTTGCAGGCATGTTATGTTACGGTTATAGATCAGACATTTAAAAAGATATATCATAGTGAGTATAAACACCATAACTGCAGATGTTTAAAAGACTATTGCTGCAGTATAATGCATTATTAATGAGAATTAGCTACACACAGATGTCTTTCCTTTAGGCTTAAGTTCTGGAGATTTTTGACATAATAGAATTAGGATAACATTTTCCCCATCTTAGACATTTGATGCCCTGCTTAGAAGAATAAACAAGTTATAATATCTTTAGGTCTTTTTGGTAGTTAGATCACTAACAGATGGGTTTAGGATGGAGAAGATGATTTCCACATGACATTTTCAGTATTCTTGGAGATACTTGTGAAACAACTGACTTCCTCCTTCTATGAAAATAACAAGCAGGGAAGAGGAAAAAGATGTAATGGGAAATTTCAGGCCCTGGTCTCCATCATCTACAAAGGAAATATAGCTTTAAGATTCCTTTACCTCCAAACTAAACAGAGAAGGAGACAGGGGACAGTTGGTTTCTTTGTGTCTTTTGGCTTTTCCCGGTTAGGGGTCGCCACAGCGGAACTCCGGTCCACTAATGATTGGCAGTAGATTTTTACATACTGGCTTGCCGGGCCTAACGTTCAACCTTCAACGAAGGAACACCCATTCACGCATGTTGCTACACAGAAGACGCTTTAACTGAGAATCGAACGGGCAACGTCTAACTGTGAGGTGACAACGCTACCGCAGCACCACCACCGCAGTAGCCAGGGGACAGTTGGTGAGAGTTGATATTTCATCAATCATCCTTTTATTCTAACATCTGTTATGGTGAGTCTGCTCCAACATCTGCACTATATGCATGAGAGTAATTGCTGCTGTAGTATGAGTCATTAACAATTATACAACGACCCCCCATTAATATTCCAAAATGTGCACACTGATTGGTCAGCATGCATGTTGTAAATCAGACTTATACTAATGGTAAAAGGTCCGGTCCTTTTTTTTTTTTTTTTTTACAGCAACGGAGAACACAAGATCTCCATTGCTTTTTAGAAACTGTCTCACTATGTTAAAGGAGTTTAACATAGCGAGACAGCTTTAAAAAAAAGTAATGGAGATTTTTCTTTCTTCGTTGCTTTTTTAAAGCTGTCTCGCTATGTTAAACTTCTTTATCATAGCGAGACAATTTCTAAAAAGCAATGGAGATCTTCCTTTCTTTGTTGCTTCTCCCACAGTTCTGATGTACTGTGTAAGCATACGCATGCGCAGTACATCAGAACTGCCACAGAATACCAGACAGCTGTGGAAGGGCAGCACAGAGGCATTATACAATGCCATTATTTAAGAAAAGTAAGTATTTTTTTTTCTTAAATAATGTCATTGTATAATAGCAAAATCCCACTTCTGGGTGTGGGTAATGCTGGATTTACCCACGGTTGTCTTTGTTTGGCCACATGGGCTTCACCCTCATGACCAAACCATATCAACTGTGGGTAAATCCAGCATTACCCACCCCCAGGCATGGGTTATTGCTTAATTAATATATATACTAAAGTAATTCCCTGTTCTAAGGTGGTTTTGGTTATAGCATATCCTGAACAAAAGCAGCAATGAAGCCCTCCCTGCTCCTAGATTGCATGACCAGTACTTATTTTTTGCAACAGTATGGATGATGTCAGTGATTGCCATAGAAACAGGTAGGTGATACATGCTTAAATAGGGGTGCTGTTGTAGCAGATTCTGTTCAGAAGTGAGTCCTTCATATTGTTCCAGCAAGGTCCCATCATTTTTAACAAATCAAACAAAAATGAACTATCTGTTTTGATAAGATTTCCCTTCACAAAGTTCTGTCTATCTTGTTTAGCAAAAGTGGTATGAAAAATTGGCTAGATTTTCTAAGTACTTTTCTATTTCTGGCTCATATCTAAGTGGTCTATACACATCAATCAAGTGAGAAGTCCTCTCTGTTTATTTGGAATAATATGGCAGAATAATGTAAGCTGTATAATTTGTTTTAAAGCCAGTTATGATGCCATTTTATGTATAAAGTAATAAGCATTCTTACGGCTTCTAGTAACTTATGGAAAACTATGTAGGACTCTGAACATTTTGTGCTTTACAGGTCAGGAATTAACTGTCAGAACTGACAGTGACCAGTAAAAAATGATGTCTGTAACCGCAGTTTTGGTACTGCTGATGCATTTGCTTCAACTGAAGGAATTTGCAAGTTCTTTCATCACAAAACTGAGGTTCAATGAAGAGTTCCTAGGGCTGATTGAGGTGCAAGACCTCTTTCATGAACGACAACAGTAGAATGAGCAGACATGGCAGGTCCAAAGGGTGGCACGCTGCATCAGATGAAAGGTTTGTCTCTATCTAACAAGCAATGGAACAATACTACCAGATACATTTTATACATTAGGTTCTATACCACAGTAGGAAAGATGCCCTTTGTAAAACATAAAATGGAGAATGTTATCCATTTGATTAGTTAGGATTTCCTGGTGTGTTGCTTTCAGGAATCTTAATAACCAGTGCTTTGCTTAAGAAGTGAATCTTTGAAGGGTATTAAACTCAGAGCATCAAGACTCATAGCCTGATGCACTTCAGGTTTGGATACAATAGAGATCTTTTACTGAGAAAAGAAAGCACAAATGTTTGGTAACTGTAGTGGCCACTATTTACTTTTGAGTACAAACTGATAACAGAATGGCTATAATAATGATTATCAGCCATTTTAATACAATTTGCAATTCCCTGCAAATAAGTGAAAGGGTAGAAATGTGCACAGGAATGCCATTGTGTAAGGGAAGAAGGAGGCATGTGTTGTCCAGGCTCTTTTGCATAGGAATGCAAATGTCTTTCTTTTAAAGTAACAATTCTCTTGTGGTGCAAACAGGTCTACATCTGCAGATATCTGTTTCTGGAAGACATTTCAGTCTAGTCTGTGAAGGCTTAAGGAGCAACTCCTAGATCATTTACTAAGGAGTGTAGGTCTGATGTGATATACATCCCATATAATCCTTGTTAACTGACATGGAAAGTAAGATAGGGAGACCAACATGCTTGTTTATTTTCAACGTTATTGTGCTGCTCACTGTCTCCTCTTTCAGGGTGTTTGGGTTTCAAATCATACTAAATGCGTATAGGCCAGGATCAGTCATGTGTTTGCTTTGCATGGAATGTGCATGCCCCTTGTATCTGCATTAAGTCAGTGTGGTCCCATCAGGCTAGGACTGTTGTATCCATTGCCATTTTCTCTACTTTGCCAATTGTCGCAAAGGGTATACTTAGGCTTACCAAAACACATTGAAATCACAATCAGAATTCTCTCCTTATACATGGGAGCAATGATAATATTCTCTAAGGAGTACTGATAATGTTTCCTGGAATTTTAATAACACTTTGTTTTCTTCATGTGTAGTATAACCATAACTTCATCAGTACGGAGGTTGAGATGGTGTTTAGGTCTTTCAGGAATTTTGATCTGTCATATTTCTCGTTTTTCCTTAAACTGAAAAGATGAACTTTAATTGAAAGATCTTGTCCTTAAAAAGAGTAGTTTGCTTGTTTCAGTATCCAATATGGACCCCAAGAAATATCTGAAGGCTCAGGTCTCAGGCTTGGCTTTGTATAGTTTAAAGAGAAATCATGATGGTGAGGCAATGGAACGGGTGCTGCAGAGTCATCTGCATCACAGCGTAGGTGGGTGCCGGGGTCACACAGTCTTCCATATAAGGATAGATATGAAAGTTCTTATTAAGGTGAGCAAATGCTTTTATTAAATATTTGGTTAATACTCTAACCACAGTGCAAAGTCCAAATAGAAAGTAGATGAAAAGAAAGTGATCCCCTTCTGTCTTTTGCCACAACAAGATAGAGATATGCAGGTAAACATCTTTTAGATCCAGAATTGTCAGAATTACGTTTATTATAGAGAAGAAAAAGATTGTCTGGAGATTTGTCATTTTAGATATGCTAATCTTTTCATATCTTTTCAGCTTTGATAGGACTAGGATTGATCTACACCATGTTTTTTTTTTTTTCCTTTGGTACTATTGCTCCATTAAGAGTACTATCTATATAGTTATACACTGTTAGCATTGAGCCAAAATAGATTCTGCTGACTATATTTGGTTGTCAGGGATAGATGGCATTGCTAGGAAACAAATGAAGGTTCTGAATTTTGTTTGATAACTGACTGATAGAAATCTCACCTACCTATTTATCCAATGCCTACTGAAACCTGTATTATTTGGAGTACAAAAGCCAAAAGAAGTTGAAATAACCATCTGAATTCTGTCCTATGATGTGTCAAGTAAGAAGGAATAATTGAAATGGGAGAATAGAGTGGTGGAGTGTTTGCATAGTCAGAATTAGTTGTTTTCTTCGTGGGCTTATTCACTCTAAGCTGCTGCATAACTTGGTGTTTACATCTAACTTCTCTGTTCCTACTCCGTTACAAATTTAGGTCATATTAAAGAATTGCAAACAATGAAACCACGAACTTGAAAATATTTTGCATGAACACCTGAAACATAGAATGACCAAAAAAAAAAAAAACAAAGCCAACAGCTGTGAACCGAGAAAAACAAAAATAAAGCAGTTTTTATACGGCAGCAAACCCCCCCACTGACTTCTCATGTTGGTGGCTTTGCATTCAACATTCCCTTAATTATTAAGTTCTTTAGTCAAGATCCAGTTCTTAGTGACCTCAAGGACTTTATCATACCAGGCCTGTCTTGTCAAAAACTGGCAGTTCAATTTCTTCCAAAGTCATAATCATTACTTCAGTAATGAAATCCATCCACCTTTATCTCTGCACCACTTCTTATTTCGCCTTCAATCTTTAGAAGCATCAGTGTCTTCTCTATTGAAATCTACCTTTGCATAATACTGTATTTGTGTTTTAGTTTTACTATCAGGCCTTCAAGTGAATAGTATGAATTTATTTCTTTTAGTACTGAGTAATTCAATCTTTTTGCAGTCCATCTAATTTTCAAAAGTTTCCGTTAACACCAGAGTTTTTTTGGCACACAGCTTTATATGTAGTCCAATTCTCACAGCCATATGTTACCACCAGGAAAACAATGGTTTTGACTATAGGGACCTTTGTTGATTATGTGTTAACTTTGCTCTTTAATATCTTATTCACCTTTGCTATAGTTTTACATCCCAGAAATCAAGCATCTTTTAATTTCATAGCTGCGATCTCCATCTGCAGAGATATTAAAGCCCTAGGAAAAAAGTAAATAAAAATAAATAAATATAAGTAAATAAATTTATAACTGCCTCAAATAGTTTGCTTTCCATTAGCAAAGAACTGTTAAGGCTAGGTTACATACTTTTATTATTCTTATGTTGAGCGACACACCATCTTTTGGGTTCTCTACTTTCACCTTCAATGATATGCTGTTAACTCCACCTCAGCTATTAGAGTCATGTCATCTACATATTGTTTAACCAACCAATTTTGGTTTCAGCATTTGATTCTTCTAATTAAACATTTTAGGTAATATAGCCACCATATGAATTAGATAAGTAGGGTGATAATGCACAGGCTCATCATATTCCTTTTAGAGTCTTGACCCTGACATTATTCCATATTTGGTTCTAACTATTGGTGTTTCTTCTGTATATAAATTTTTCAGCGAGCAAAAAAGGTGACCTGGTATCCCTATTTTCTCAAAGCAATTGCCAACGTTTTTAATGTTCAGTACAATCAAAAGCTTTACAGTTGTCAGGAAAGAGAATAACGCGGAAGGATATATTCTTAAAGACCTCCCTTGCTTTCTCAATTATCTGGCAGATGCTGACAATTTAATCTGTATTGTCTCTTACTCTCCCCCTTCCAAAATGAGCTTATACATCTGTGAGTTTACAGTCTATATACTTTTGGAGTCTAGCTTGCAAGATCTTGAGCATTAGCTTGCTGTTATAAGAAAAAAGTCTAAGTATTATGCAATTTGAAAACTATTTAGTACTGCCCTTTTTTAGAGCTGAGTATAAAGTTGACTTTTTACAATATAAGGACACAGCTGTATTTTCCATATTTCTATATTCAAAGCAGCATGCAACAGCCTTATTTTGCAAGATTTTATGCAGTTCTGATGGTATTTTGTCACTTCCTGCATCCTTGTTGATATCAAGGCTTTCTATAATCCATTTAGCTTCACTCTTCTGGATGTCTGACAGTGATTGAGAGAACATACATTGCATACATCAGTGTTGTTGGGGTGTTTCTTACATAATACTCATGCATATTACTGCCATCTCTTTTTAAATATGAGACAAAGGTCTGGACATTCTGTGAAAATATAGACAGTTGACATATGACTACAAACACCATGAACAAACAGAAATAATACACCACTGCAGCACAGAACACATACTTAAAATAACTTTTCATAAACTCAACATACTTTTCACTGAGAACAGTATCCTTCTAAAACAGAGTACATCCTTTACCCATGCATCTCTGAATCTTCTGGTAGCATTAGCACAAAATCAGATAACATTCTCAACAATAACAACTTTCACCTGTATAACTTTATTTTGGCATTGATATTGCTGACTGAGATATTAAAGGACTAACTGAAACAATATTTTCCCTTATTTTCAGCAGTTCTTTTGTTTAAACTGATTTGCTTATACTGGGTCTGACAGGTCTATGCTTCATTGGGAAATTTGTGCTGTACATGGGAAAGAGTGGACGAAAAAGCTGGTTCTTTGACAACATAGTTTTCTCTACCTACTTTGGTTTCACTAAAATTTCCTGGGAAGGGAAATAAAGCAACAACTCTTCATTAAAGGGGGCATTAAATAAAACATACCCTCTGAATAGGGCTGAATCCTAACATAAGCATGGCTATGGGTGACTGACCCTCTGTCTGCCTGTAGTTGTTACCATCACTGGCATCATTACCATATTTAATAGTATATTTCCCCTTTTACGTAGCATTTGGATGCTCTGGCAATTTCTTAAATTAAGACCTCTCAAGGAATTTCATTTGACATATGCTCGGCACAGTTCAGGTTATTTCCCTGGTATTTAATCGTATGCATTTAACAATTTATTTTTAGATGGCTTGAATAGAGGAACAGTTTTAAGTCTTAATTTCATTGCCTTTGGGGTGGGTATGTAGCTTTGAAATCCACTTATACTGCCTAGCAACATCAAGAGATACCACTACAGGGACAGTGACTGAGTTCTTGTAAACTACTAGCAAGATTTCTACATCTTGCAATAATCTATTTTATTTGTGCAAGTGACTAAGAAATGAGTCAAGGAATGCATTCATAAAGGCAAACACAAATGACTGGAATTCTTTAGTAGACGAATCCCGGTCTAAAATATTCGACATTTCTAAGGTCCAAGTACCTAAGCAATACTTGGAACCCCCACCACTTATAAATGTCTCATAAAATGAAATCTTCTTAAGAGTGAAGTCTTATGAAATGTTCTCTTCCTTGTGCATGTTGCCTAAAGTTGTGGGGGTCTGCGTTCACTAGGTGAGGTCTTTCTCATCCAGAATTGAATCGGGGGGGGGGGGGGAATCTACCTTTTTCTCTTAGTTTGAGGGCCCACCATTTAAGTCAAGTGATTGTCTGCCTGAAGTCAAATCCTGTAGAATGTAAGGAGTATGGGCTATAGACTGAAACTTTAGAGCCCAAGTCTGTTTTTTTTGAATATTTGGGCTTGGGACAAGAAGATGAGCTATTACACTCTATGGCCATGCATCCAGTTGATCAGAGGCTCCAACGCTGGATCTGCTCAAACACTGCAAATAAAAATTGTTAGGCTAGATAACTAGTCTTTCAGCACAAATAAACCCTGTGCAGAACAGATAACAATCTCTGCTGCCTGGGGGCTGCAAATTCAGTGTCATTATTACTTGTATAGAGGCAAGAATGACTAAATTGGACACAGCCTGCTGTCTGCTTCCTGACAGGTGATGACGGGCAATGACACAGACACTAACAGTTGTGGGGCTGGACTGGACAACATGGTGTTTTATTGAGAGTGATGCCATCAGGCCATATTGCTAAGGACTTTTTCTTCCTGTCTGTTGGCACAGAGAATTCTGTGAGCAAATCCATATACTTTATCAGGCAGAAATAGTCATAAGGGTATTAAATGGAAGGTCATTAAATAAAATGTTAATCTTCTAAACATATGATTCTGTTACTGCTTGGCTCTTGCCCTTCAATAGTAAATGCAAATGGTGGAATTATTTTTTTTTCATATACTAGAATGTTTCATTTTTTAACAGTGATGGCAAGATCACTTTTACCGCATAATTTATGTACATTTTTTTTTGTATGTGTTTCAATCCCTTGACCTTGCCTTTATGTAATTGGTGCATTAATTTCAGTGGAATGGGACCTAGGTATTACTTTGTTCATTGAGAGGCCCGTGGACTAATCATTCCTGTGAAGGAATCCCTACTAGCTCTCTGTCCTCTGGTGACTGTCAGATGGTGGAAAGTAGCCTACATTGTTGGTTCTGGGGGCAGCTAGTCTTCATCCCTTGAGAACTCCCCTTTGAATCAACAATTGCTGCTGCATGAGGAAGCATGCCTCTGTATGCCTAATTCCTATTAGGTGCATGGTGTGATTCTTATTATGGTGATGTGGGCTTGGTCAGTATAGAAATCCACCAGGTGATCACCTAGTGTCCCCACTAGGAGTTACCAGTGCGGTGAGCTTAAACTATCTAATTCACATGGAATGTTAAAGTAGTCTTTGAAAGGAGGTGGTGTCAGTGGGGTTAAGGACAATGCTCCCACATTTGCAATCATCTGTATAGTTGCAAAGTCAGATGCTGGAATTAGCTTGAGAGCTGAGAAAAAGTTGGAAGAAAGGAGTAACTCCAAGTCAGATCATTGACAAGCTTTCTTGGTGCAGAGGCAGGGGACTGGGGGAGGAAAGGAGTGCTTCTCTTCTTACTTGTTGACTACAACCTTGTAGCCAGTTGAGTACTGATATAATTATTACCTCCAGATCCTTGAATATACGCATTTTGTCAAGGGGTATAGGGTTGAATTCTTTAGACAAATAGAGTCAAGCTGCATGAGCAGATAAAATTTCCTCCGGGTGGCACTCATACCCTCAAAAAAGTTTGACAGTAAGTAAACAAGCGTAACCTTTAACAAAAAATATGGATTAGGTAATTGGAGTGAGGTTTCCCATTAATAAGTTTATGATTCTCTAACTTACCTTGCACAATATGATTTTGAGGTTGTTTAGTTTGCAATCATGAGGATTTATGTAAATGCCTCCATGGTGGTTTTGGGTCATGGTACCCTGCTTTCAAATGTCAAGAATGTGGCTTTCTGGAATCTCATCTAGTCTCAAAAAACTTGTGTATGTGACCTTACTGGCATGTAACAGATCTAATTTTGAGTATAATCATGTTCCAGGAATGAAGAGTGGATGGAGAGCCAGTTTGTGGCATCATATTTGCTCCGTATTTCAAAGCCAGTGTGTTAACTTCAACTCATGGATCTTTTTATGGTGAAACCATTTTGCTCTAGAATACTACATTCTTTTTTAACACATTTATTGAATTATCAGTTAAGATATAGGCAAACATGCATTCGTATAAAAAAAAAAAAGTTATATTAACATATTCCCAGCTGCAAACATTATACATCACATGTATTCTTTTGTGTAACTATCATTAATCCAACAGTACAGAAATTGTTCAATTCCTGCCATCTATTAAACCTCACTCCTCCTCCAAATATTATCTTGCATGCATCTTTCCCAAAATTTCCATTTTTTTCTTTGTAATTTGTTCCTCCTCTTTTTTTAAAGATGTCACTTTCAGTTCTTTTATTTCTATTACAATTTTAAATACTGCACAAATGTAGTTGGTTTAGACTTTGATTTCCAGTTTCTAGTAATTGCTTTTTTTGGCAGCCACCAGAATTAAATTTAACAAGACCTTACTATGTCTATGTGATTCAGATTCTGTATCCCAGCTCAGAAAAATTATTTCCTTAGTTATCCTCATTCACTCATTCAGTACTCCTGACAGAGTACTCTTACTCCAAAGTTGGAGCTTGGAGTGCTTTTTGCTGAACCACTGCAGGATTCTTCTCAGCCAGTGTTTTCTCTTTCCCCCATATTTAATAAAATCTGTGTAGTCAAAGTGTACAGCCTACACAGAAGGTACCATGTACGTGGTACCCCCTTGGTAGCATGCCATGCATATTAATGAAGGTGTGTTACTGAGGGAGTGCTGTGTATCATGGTTATTGAATCAGTGTAGGTAGTGCGTTACTGTGCCCAGAGATGAGTAACATGCTCCCTGCACTGTCAAAGTGTCATCTATCAATGTATGCATATGTAATAATTTTTTTTTTTTTTTATGTTTGCAGAGCATGGGATGCAGCAATTGACATGTCAGACATCTAAAAATAGAAGTTGGATACATTTAATTATGAATGCAAATGTCAAGTTTAAGTATAGCTGGACTTGTTTGTGTGGCTTAGTGCTCAGCAGTGCTTATATGTAGCTGATAGGTATATCTAAAAGTATAGCAGCATTCTACACATCCACGTAGCTAAATGGTTAGAGTGACAGCCATACATGCAGTAGGTGCAGGGTTTGAATACACAGAAGGGTTATTAAGCTTTTATTTTGCAAATACAAATTATGCCAAATATTTTTAAATCCTGCTTTGCTGCACTCAGCTAAGCTCCGCTAAGCACTTCTACACCTTGCCAGGCACTGCTTAAACAAAAGTTTTAGCACTGATTGGCAGTGCTTGGCACCGCTCAACTCTACTTAGCTGGTCTGTGCACTGGTAAGCATTTGCTCGTTTAAGCACTGCTCAGCTGAGCTCAATGGGTTTGTGTGGTGCTAAGCAACATGCAGCATATTTAAAATTTGCCCAATGGCATTAAAGGGTGAGAAAACAAGCTATTTTAAGTACAACAGGTGTGAATACAGCAGAACCAGTTGGAGTTTGAATTTGGCAGGAACTAGGGCAGGTGTTGGAGAAGGGGGGCACTTCCCAGCACAGTGGTGGGGCATTCTGGAGTCCAGGGTCATGGTTGAACTCCCAGTGAAATACCATGATGTCTGGCTGCTGCAGGGTCAGTACCAGGGATCTAAGTACAAGTCAGAGGCCTGGGACTGGCTGACACACAATCTCACCAGTGTAACAGGTATCCCCCACACAAGTGAGCAGGTCTGTCATCACTATGATGATCTGAAGCATCAGAAGAGGGGACTTCTGGACACCCGGGTCCAGGATGCTCAGGATGGAAATACCCTACATGTTTCTAAGTACTGTTAGCATTGTTTTACTAATATCTAATCTGAATGCGTGATAGACAGGTACACATAATGGTGTGCATCTTTTGCTTCAGCTGCAGAGCAGAATGCTTGCAACCTAGAGGCCCATACAGGGTGCCTGGCCAGGTTGCTCTGTGAGTGTTGTGAGTACAGATGTATCTTGCATTCTATAGTCATATAAGCAAGAAAGAGTAAATTTTCACCGCAAGAAAAGAAAAAGGCCAGTGTTACCTTTTGAACACTTTAATAAAATATAAATGCACAAAATCCAGTACCAGGATCACACTTTTTCAGATACACAGGTTAAGCAGCAATAAATTCTGACTGGTAAAAACTGTAAGAAACACAAACACTCCTGAAACTCCTCTAGTGCCTCGGCTCTTAGCCTTTTCAGAGTATACTTTTCATCTCATGTCCCTCGCATCTTATACTCTTTAAAAATTCAATTATCCACTTAACTAATAAACTACCTTGACATCATTAAAGAAAACATTTCCAGTGACATTCCCTATTCAACCATTTCAGGGTCATTGTGTCATATTTTAAGATGAAAATAGATTGCATTTTCCATAATTTCTTTTTTATATCCAACTCAAATGTTTGCCTAACTTGACCCAAAATAGTAGCTTTTAAACCCTGGGTGTATGAAATCCCTTAAAATGTAATGCCACAGGACTCATTTCCCTGCCTTTCTTAATACCTCTTACATGTTCTTTCAGTCTTTCCTTGAAACTTGTCTTACTCTCCCCAACATATACCTTACCACAAGGACATTTCAGTCCATATATTACGCCTGCACTGTTACAGGAATATATGCCCTTCATTTATTTTATCAATAGTCTGTGTAACATATTGACAGCAACTACATTTTCCACAGGGAAAGGTGCCGTGACTTTGTACTTTCATATTCCTATTTTGCATAGGTAAATGAAACTTCCCATGGACTATGAAGACTTTTATACTTCTGCCTCTTGAATAAGAAAAAACTGGGAAGTCAAGAGCTTTAATTTTTTACCTTTGCTTTTTTCCAAAATAGCCCAATGATATTTAATTAATTCTACAAGGGTCTCCGAAAAGACAGAAAATTTCATCATAAAAAACATATTTTGTTTTTCCTGTTTATTACTATCAGCCCTATATCCACTTGTTCTGCACTTACTACCAACTCTTTGTTTTATTACCCTTGCCTTATTCTCTTCCACTATCTTCCTATTATGAATCCTATCTATGAATGTTTCAGCTATTTTATTTATTTCTCTCTCACATTCCTTTTTGTTACTACATATCCTTTTATTCTAAGAAATTCCCTATATGGAATAGACCTCATCGTATGGTGAGCTGTAGTCAAATAGCAGTCAATCAATATGCAGCAGTGGCTCAGCAGTTCAGTTTGACAAATGCTGTATCTGATATACATTTGGTCAAACACAGACCAGGGTTTGAATCCAGTGACAAGTACTAGTAAATGTTACTGAATCCGTTATGTATTGTTAACAGATGTTCTCCCCACCGCAATTACAGGTAAATGGGTGCAGTAGCCCATATTGTGGGTTAAAAATCTGTGCATCCAGATGTAAGAATGTTAGCAGCATTGATCAGGAATGTGATAAGACTTCAGAAAATAAAGACAATACGTACAATACTAATAAAAGTTAATACAATAAATAAAATGTGTAATCTTGGTATGGCTATATGCCTGGTGTGTCTGTGAATGTCTGCTGATGGTCTAACCCCATGCCTGCAAAGGACAGCATAATAGTCATATACTCTTTGTACTGTGTATGATACATGCCTCTCAAGTGTCACGCTGTCATGGACTGTGATCACTGTTGCCTAATCCCTCTGTCACAGATCTATAATCAGCACAATTATGTCAATATCACACTCACTCTACATCAGTCCACAGTACACCTTGGTAGTCATATAGGTCCCCTGACATGTAATAGTCCTCTGTAGTTGTGTACCTGTATGTGTTACAGCTTGGCCCATACTGTCACATGCAGATAGCTTGAAAGGTATTTATGTGTTACAGCAGCAATAGGCACTGTTATACATAAAGGAGGGGCAGACCTCTAGAGTATATAACAGTACAGTTACAAACTATACAGCCTATACTGGTATTAATGGATTGTATTTCTCTCTCGCTCCACCCCTTATCTTCATCATAATTTATTATTGTTATACATCAGTTATGATTTACTGTTAACATATGTTGTTCTCCAAACATTATGTTGGGCCTTGTGTTTTATTATTGTTATGTATTACAATGGTTGCATACTAACATATCTTGTTGAATTACATATATTGTTGGCCTTATGCCATAACTGTTACTGGCATGCTGTTACTATGCTGACTGTTAACTCACTTATTGTTGTGTTTCATATACTATGCAATGTTATGTTACTGGGTTATTTGCATTGTTCTGGCATGCTGTTATAACTAACTAAATGTTATGTTCATTACTAACCTATACACTTTGAAATACCTCAACACCATAGCTCGACTGGTTAGGCTGATTCCTGGCAATCTGCCTACCGTACCTCAGCTGGCCATGGCACGGGGTCGTAGCATGTCTGGGACCCAAGCCAGTGCTGCCCCCTCCACTGGCCCTGCACCACCTATGGGTGGAGCCCATGGGGGACAAAGGGGGATTGTCACCCAAGATCAGCTACTGGCGATGCTGCACAGGATAGTTCATCATGGGTATGAGGATCGCCTGCACCAAATTGAGACCAGACTCACCAACCTGGAGGGGCCTGATGGCCCCAGTGCCCAGCCTCCAGCACAGCCACATTTGGGGCAGTGAAGGAGCTGTGTTGACTGCCCATAGGTGGGGAGCTCAGTCACACTGCTGCTGTCTGGGGGCACATGGATCTCTGCTTCCACAACTCCTTCCCATCCAAAGTGTTTACCCCCCTCATGTGTCACACACTGCCCCTGTATGCTGTCTTGTCTGTCTGCAAATACAACTTCTCCGACCCAACTTACCTCCACACACATACCTAAATCCCTTCTCCAACATTCCACTCTGTCCTAATAATATCACCCCATACATAGCTCACCATTTTGCATGTGTCCACTGGACACAACTAATTTGGTCCAATTGGCTTGACAACACATTTATGTTGTCCTCACCCCTATCTCTGGGGTTTGAGGGTCCAAATTCAAGCACAAAATCTGTAAAAATGCACAGCTGGTGCTGTACAAGAAATGGAGAGCTATGGTCCTTTCCTACACCCATCCTGCATATCCCTACCTGACTTTCAGTTTTCCCCCTGCTTGCCCCCATTTCATCACTTTCTTATCACTACTTTTTTCTTTTCTTTTTTTATTTTCAGTGTGGGTTTAAGTGGAGGTAAGCTGAGCGGTGCACCATGCAAACCTGCTTAAAACTGCTTAAAAGTGCTTTAATTATCTTATGTGTTTATGACAGTGTTAGGCACATCTGCAAAATAATCAACCCTGCCACATCTTGAAGCCTGGCACCTGTCAACTACAGCACAGTGCATTAGTCCACTAGGCCACTCAGCTCTGAATTAAATAGGAGTTTCCACAAACATACCCTGATTGCCTCTGACACACTGCAAGTGCATATAATGGGAAAAATTGGCAGTGTACTTGAGACTGTGATGCAGACACTACACCAGTAGACAGCCAAATAAATAATGATGGATATACATGAGGCCTGGGATAGCAGGTATAGCTGTCAACTGTACAGAATATTGCAGAATGTCCACAGTTGTGCCATCTAGTTTTGGCACAGTTTCCACAAAACCTTTTCTGTGTGCTAAAGTACTGGCAAGTCATAACAGATTGAGGTGAGAAAATCATGACAGTCATTTGAGTGTCACACATCATACCCATCTGAAAACACATGCTAATGCAAATCTTGTGTAACAGACTGTATGCATGCACATATCTTGCAAATACACTTGCTGCAATACTGACTCAGTAGTTCAGTCTGTTAAATGCTTTGCATGAAGTGCATTTTGGCACCCACAGTCATGGGTTTAAATCCAGTGTGTTGCACTTCAATTACATTCTTATGACTACAGCAAATAATGACTGAGTCACGCAGTTTTACCCAAAACAGGTTGCTGCTACTGAATTAACTGCTACCCATGTTAGCACGTCAAAGGCCTGTTGGTAGGGACCCTGTACATATTCGTATGGCCTACTTTTTTGTCGCCTACTACTCTCCGATTGGCACTGTTACATAAACATATGTACCTTAAGCACATGCCTCAACTGGACTGTTATGGACACTCTCACCCTAGCTCTGCTGTAACAACAGAGATAGCACTGCTCCCTCAGTGACAGAGACAGCTTTCTGTCCTCCAATGTGTTCACACTCCCCACTATAAGTCCTGGGTAAAAAGCACCAGCTGCAGCCTGCAACATATGCAGCGGTATGTTAAGCCCCCTGCTACAGACTTACCATACCTCACAACCCCCTAGAACATGGGATCCACACAACATGCATACATAAGGAGGTGGGGGGCAAAAGTCAAGTGACAGGGACATGTGTCACAGTCTGTCTCTACGAACATACAGAGCTGATAGACCAGAAGCTACTGCAGAAGCATGCATATTCTGATGGGTATGACATCTGACACTCACATGTCTCTTCCCACTTACTTATTCAACCCACATTCTGATTATCTGTCAGTTCAGTATTAAACAAAGTTATCTGACAATGGTCAAACATAGCATGCAAAATGGTGGACATTCCACATGAATCTCAACAGTGGACAGTATCTGTACCTACCTTCTTTGATGCTGTAGTCTCCGCATCTCAGTAACGTCCATCTCAAAGACTAGAAAAAGAGCCAAGGCCTACATGAAAGCCTTAAATATTGCACTTCTGTGCCATGTAATTGGCTAATTAACGTGCAGCCTAGCTGTTCTGGATGCAATTAGCAAGTCTGAGCCACGGATTGCTGCACAGGCAATTTCCTGTTAATGGTCATTAGTACAAAATGCAAGCAGGTGCCTATGGAAAACAGGTCTGTAACTTGTTTTACCAAGACAGACTGTGATTTAGGAAGCATTTTTCTTGAGGATTTGTTCACAAAAGGATTGCGTCACTATACCAGGTATGCAATACAAGTCCCCATATAATAGGATGCATATGGGAGGATACAGTTATGGGAAATAGGGATTGTAACAGTAGGCCTGTAATACAACTCTGGAAATGACATGTTGGTGATACTCTGCTGTCCAACAGCTACAGGCATGCCTCTCACCTGTGCCTGCTGTGACTTGAATCACAGCACTGGCCCTCTTTCTCCCTCCTACAATGCTCCATTCATGTATGAATGCTACCGGATTATGTGTTGGACATATTGACAGTACATAAGTGTGGACACAGCTGTCATATTACTTGATGTACTATCATTCAGCTCCTCTCATTTGGTGAATGTCACATCGGTATAGTTCAGACATTGTAAAGGTGTCCCTGACTGTCTCGCATGTACTCTGGCTAGATCACTGTTTTGACAAATTTTGTATCTCATTGCTTGAGAGCTGTGGCTGGCATACCTAGCAACACCCCACAGCAGGAATTCAGGTCACAGCTATTATTAGTGGGGGGGGGCACAGGCCCAATCTCAGCAACAGAGTGTACATATTAGTCATACAAATTAAGAGTATGAGTTCAATAACAAATATTACTGTAGCATGACTGCTTTCTGAGGGTTCTGGTGTGTGACAG
Organism: Protopterus annectens; assembly: GCF_019279795.1. NCBI lineage: Eukaryota > Metazoa > Chordata > Ceratodontiformes > Protopteridae > Protopterus > Protopterus annectens. The sequence continues at coordinate 934,316,897 of NC_056741.1, read as the reverse complement.
ACAGGTTCTCTACATTCTGCAAACAAACATATATTGTCTAACCATTTGCCAGACATCCGCATGTTTGTGGCAAAAGGACTACATATATCAGGCAGGCACACTTACACATTCTGCAAACATCTGTGTACTGGGGAAGTAGGACACCTACAGGGAAGATAACCTACAGCAAGTTTGCATTGCTGTCTCTCATTGTGGCACATTGATGTTACTGGACTGTCCCACATACGTGTAGTAACATACACCAATGTTTCTGACAGTGGCTGTATGACATAGTACTGGGACATTGCCCATACGTGGCACACCACAGTAGATGGCATTGATGGGTGTGGAGACATACAGCACACTCTGTCACGGAACTGATATTGCTACTATGTTGCTGATAGCTACATACATAGTGTGTTGATAGACTGCAGAATATGATGTGGGAGGTAGCAGTGGATCGTGCTGGCCAGTTTGGATGTACTGGGTCTGTACATAGTGGATAGCAATGTACCTGGTCCTGTGATGTGTTCCCCTCTTCTTGTCTTTCAGAAAGGATGTATCGACAGAAGCACCCACTATTTTCAGACACTAAAAGTGATGTTATCTTAGATGGCCTAAGACTGCATCATAACATTCTGCTCTCCATGTTCTCAAGGAGTTGCCAGTATCATGAACAATGTGCAGCACTGTGGGCTGACCTTGTCATAGCCATCAACCAAGTAGGGCTACAGGACAGAACATATGGGCAAATCCAACACCGGGCAACAAATATGATCAATGCTGCTCGGCAAAAGGCTGTTGCTGTGGCCAGGGACCATGCTAGCACCAGTGGATGGCCTGCTGCACAACAACCACTCTCAGCCACAGAGGAATTCCTGGTGAACCTGGGATCACCCAGCAGCTCCCAAGCATCCATCACCCCATACATCCTGGAGGTGGGTGCCACAGCATCCACAGCAGAGTATCGTCCCAGTAAGCCTCCAGTGTTCATCACTGAAATACTGTATCAGTCATTGTGGCAGCCTCTGTATACCAGCACACGGGTGTCAGGTCTGTCTGCATTGGGAGGCGGGGGTTGGTTTTGATGTGCAGTTGTGCACACATATGCAAAATGTCAGCAATGTAGGCAGTATAACACTACCTACTGTGCATCTTGATGTACGCACATATTATCCTGTAACAATACCACATTTGGTATTGCTGACAATACCTCTTCCTCAAATTTCCATTCGTACGTCAGGTGTGGCTGGAGTCCAAGGTCCTGTACCTGGTGAGTTTGGAACTGTTGTTTTATGGATCTTATATACCTAAGAATGTTAAGTGTTGCCATTTTGACCTAGACACTGATATGCTTAGCCAGAGTACAGTATGTGTATATTCAGTTTCTGAGGGGTTAACGGAAGTGCATTAAATCGGTAAGCACAGTTGTATATTTGCAGAGGAAGTAACACATTTGCATGTATTTTTGAGAAAGTCTATGCAGTCTGCTATACAGGGTGCAATAGTATGCTGAAGATGGGTGCACTGTGCTTTAGGTGTAGGTCTATTACATACACTGACATATTTCTTATCTCACAGGTATATAGTAGTGGTAACATTAACTGGACATAGCTGCAGTGCATGTTATAAAGGGCATGTATTGTCTGT